>NW_026746011.1:0-2442 GCF_022355385.1 Mustela nigripes
TATGAGGTATTTCAAAGAGGTGAACCACAGATAAATTTCTCTAAGGGTGGAGTGAGGGTTACTCAAAAAGGAACTTGACAAGGCTTTTAAAGATATAGACAATCATTATAACATAACGTGACTGATTGTTACCGTGCTCTTAACTGGGCAAACACTTGTTGGCTTCCAAGAAAGACTAACATTGTTGAGATGGTTCTAGCGGCGTTCTAGCACAGGG
Organism: Mustela nigripes; assembly: GCF_022355385.1. Lineage (NCBI taxonomy): Eukaryota > Metazoa > Chordata > Mammalia > Carnivora > Mustelidae > Mustela > Mustela nigripes. Next base: position 218 of record NW_026746011.1, read on the forward strand.
TCTCATGAGGCAGGGATTCCAGCCATTGGCTGTGCAAGGCATGAGGCCTGTTAGTGATTCAATTTTTTCCTCTGCAGAATGGGTCTTTCTACATTCCAGGTCCTTTCTACCCCTGTAAATAATGTGGTGATTCTCTCAGTGAGTTCTACTTTTGGTTTAAACAGCCAACTGTCTCTTAGAAAGGACTTTTGTTTAAAGTCCTTTAAAAAAAAGTCCTTTTAAAAAATCTTTTTTTTTTTTATCTTTTATTTTTAAACCCATATGTTTACTCTGATACTGGAACTTTGTCATTTTGACCTTCTCTGCTGATTAAAATATTCTCTCCAAAATATCAGTATTTGCAGGTACTTGCACTGTAGACATTCTTTACATATTTTTTAAAAAATCCATTCACGATTCTTAGTGAAAATCCCGGGAATCTGAAAGACTACCATTTGCTATTCATCGAACAGTTACTGTCTCCACTAAGTGACAGGGTTTCAGAGAACGCGAGCTCACAAGAGATGTAACCTTTTGTCCACTTTCTGCTACAATGTTCATTTCTATGTTACTCAGAGGAGCCTTCTTGGTAGAAACATATTATCCAATCTTTTATAAAGCTGAATTTAAATTCTGTCCCTTCATTCCCCACAACGCTTAAAAAGCAGAGCAATTTTGTTCCAGTTTTTAAGAGCCCATAGATGGCATTTTTTAATGTTGCGTTTTTGAGTTTTCATCACTATTTATGTTACTTCTACTTCACAGATAAACAATTGCTAATGAAAATGTGAACTTCCTACAAATGTGCAATCAAAATCCCTAGGTACACATTACTGAAGTTCTTCGTTCCCTTTAAACATTATTTTCCTCTTGATATGCATTCTTGTTTTGTATTATATTGCATTATAAAGTTTTTTTTTAACAGACTGCATTTTTTAGAGTAGTTTGGGGATCAAAGTAAAATTTCCTTTCCCCACATACACACAGCCTTCCACATTATCAACATCCTGTACCACGGTGATAATTTTTCACGCTCACTGACCCTACACTGACACATCATTATCACCCCAAAGTCCACAGTTTACATTAGAGTTCACTCTTGGTGGGGTACCAGGGTGGCTCAGTGTGTTAAGGCTTCTACCTTCGGCTCAGGTCATAATCTCATGGTCCTGGGATCGAGCGCCAGACCAGACTCTCTGCTTGGCAGGGAGCCTGCTTTCCCCCAACCCCTGCTTTCTTCGCCTGCCTCTCTGCCTGCTTTGATGCCTGTCAAATAAATAAATAAAATTTTAAAAAAACCTTTTCTCATAGAGTTCACTCTTGGTATAGTATCTTATGCATTTTGACAACTGTGTAGCGATATATATCTAAAATATCATACATATCATACAGAACATTTTCCCTGGCCTAAAAATCCTCTGTGCTCTGCCTGTTCATCCTCCTCCTCTCCTAACTGCTACAAACCGCTGACCTTTATACCATTTGCATAGTTCTGCCTTTTCTAGAAGGTCATATAGTTGGAACCTTGGAACATGAAGCTTTTTCAAATTGACTTCTTTCACTTATTATGACGAATTTTAAGTTTGTTCCATGTCTTTTCATTGCTTGATAGCCATTTCTCTTTATCGCTGAATCATATCCCATTGTCTCAATGGACCACAGTTTATCTACCCTTTCTCCTCCTGAAGGACATCTTGGTTACTTCCAACTCTTGGCACTTATGGGTAAAGCTGTTACAGACACAGGTTTATATGCAGGATTCTGTGTACACAAACTTTTCGCTCTTTTGGGTGAGTACCAAGGAACACGATTGCTGGATCATATGGTAAGAATATGTTTAGTTTTGTAAGAAACTGCCCAACTGTCTTCCAAAGTGGTAGCACCATTTTGGTGTTCTCACCAGAATGAATGAGAGTTTCTCTTGTTCCTCATCGTCAAAAGCATTTATGTTGTTAGTATTTTGGATTTTAGCCATTCTAATAGATATGTAGTGATATATCATTGTTTTATTTATTGATTTATTTATTTATTTACTAAAATGATTTTATTTATTTATTTCACAGAGAGGGATCACAAGAAAATGGAGAGGCAGTCAGAGAGAGAGAGAAAGGGAAGCAGGCTGCTGCTGAGCAGAGAGCCCAACGTGGAAATCGATGCCAGGACCCTGAGATCATGACCTGAGCCAAAGGCAGCGGCTTAACCCACTGAGCCATCCAGGCGCCCCTCATTGTTCTTTTAATTTACAA
>NW_026746012.1:0-2441 GCF_022355385.1 Mustela nigripes
CTCTACGAGAAATTCATTTTAGACCCCAAGTCACCTCCAGATTTAAAATAAGGGGGTGGATAACAATTTACCACGCTAATGGACATCAAAAGAAAGCTGAGGTGACAAGCCTTATATCAAATAAATTGGATTTTAAGCTGAAGACTATAATAAGAGACAAGGAAGGACACGATATCATACTCAAAATATCAATTGAACAAAAAGTTCTAGCAATTTTAAATATCTATGCCCCTAACATGGGAGCAGTCAATTATATAAACCAATTAATAACAAAATCAAAGAAATACATCAACAATAAAATGATAATAGTAGGGGATTTTAATACTCCTCTCACTGAAATGGACAGATTATCCAAGCAAAAGATCAACAAGGAAAGAAAGGACTTAAATAGCACACTGGACCAGATGGACATCACAGATATATTCAGTTCATTCCATCCCAAAGCAACAGAATACACATTCTCTCTAGTGCACATGGTATATTGTCCAGGATAGATAACATCCTGGGTCACAAATCAGGTCCTAAGCAGTAAGATCTTCATATTTTGGACCACAATACTCTGAAGCGAGAACTCAATTACAAGAGGAAAATTGGAAACAAGCCAAATACACGCAGGCTAAAGAGTATCCTACTAAAGAGTGAGTGGGTCAACCAGGAAATTAAGGAAGAATTGAAAAAATTCATGGAAACAAATGATAATGAAAACACAATGGTTCAAAATCTGTGGGACACAGCAAAGGCAGTCCTGAGAGGAAAATACATAGCGATACAAGCCTTTCTCAAGAAACAAGAATGGTCTCAAGTACACAACCTAACCCTATACCTAAAGAGGCTGGAGAAAGAACAGCCAAAAAAGCCTAAACCCAGTAGGAGAAGAGAAGTAATAAACACCAGGGCAGAGATCAATGAAATAGAAACAAACAAACAACAACAAAACAGTAGAACAAATCAACGAAACTAGGAGCCAGTTCTTTGAAAGAATTAATAAGATTGATAAACCCCTGGCCAGACTTATCAAAAAGAAAAGAGAAAGAACCCAAATAAAATCATGAATGAAAGAAGAGAGATCACAACCAACACCAAAGAAACACAAACAATTATAAGAACATATTATGAGCAACTCTACACCAGCAAATCTGACAATCTGGAAGAAATGGATGCATCCCTGGATACGTATAAACTACCAAAATTGAACCAGAAAGAAATATAAAACCTGAACAGACCCATAACCAGTAAGGAGATTGAAGCAGTCATCAAAAATCTCCCAACAAACAGAGCCCAGGGCCAGAAGGCTTCCCAGGGGAATTCTACCAAACATTTAAAGAAGAACTAATTCCTATTCTCCTGAAACTGTTCCAAAAAATAGAAATGGAAGGAAAACTTCCAAACTCATTTTATGAGGCCAGCATCACCTTGATCCTAAAACCAAACAAAGACCCCATCAAAAAAGAGAATTATAGACCCATATCCTTGATGAACATGACATGAAAATTCTCACCAAAATACTAACCAATAGGATCCAACAGTACACTAAAAGGATTATTCACCACAACCAAGCAGGATTTATCCCAGAACTGCAAGGTTGGTTCAACATCTGCAAATCAATCAATGTGATACAATACAAAAATCAAAGAAAGAACAAGAACCATATGATAGTCTCAATAGATGCTGAAAAAGCATTTGACAAAGTACAGCATCCTTTCTTGATCAAAACTCTCCACAGTGTAGGGATAGAGGGCACATACCTCAATACCATCAAAGCCATCTCTGAGCAACCCACAGTGAATATCATTCTCAATGGAAAGAAACTGAAAGCTTTTCCACTAAGGTCAATAACACGGCAGGGATGTCCATTATCACCACTGCTATTCAGCATAGTACTAGAAGTCCTAGCCTCAGCATTCAGACAACAAAAAGAAATTAAGGGCATCCAAATCAGCAAAGTAGTCAAACGATCACTCTTTGCAGGTGATATGATACTTTATGTGGAAAACCAAATGACTCCACTCCAAAACTGCTAGAACTCATACAGGAATTTAGTAAAGTGTCAGGATATAGAATCAATGGACAGTAATCAGTTGCAATTCTATACAGCAACGACAAGACAGAAAAAAGAGAAATTAAGGAGTCGATCCCATTTACAATTGTACCCCAAACCATAAGATACCTAGGAATAAACCTAACCAAAGAGGCAAAGAATCTGTATGCAGTAAATTATAAAGTATTCCTGAAAGGAATTGAAGAAGACACAAAGAAATGGAAAAATGGTCGACGCTCATGGATTGGAAGAACAATTATTGTGAAAATGTCTATGCTACCTAAAGTACCCTACACATTTAAAGCAATCTGTATCAAAATACCATCAATTTTTTCAATGAAATGGATCATATGATCCTAAAATTTATATGGAACCAGAAAGGACCTGAAATAGTCAGAGGAAT
>NW_026746013.1:0-2441 GCF_022355385.1 Mustela nigripes
TTCCACTCTAGTGAGATAAAAATCAGAGTATTTTTCTAAGTTTTAGTCTCTGAGTGTTCAAAAGGACTTTGTTAAAATAGAAATATTTAGACAAAGGTGATCAAAAGTCTGGATCAGGTCACCTTAAGATAAATATTAGGAAACTGAGGAAACAAATGGAGATTTGAACACTGAGCTATGATATAATGAATGGTTTAAAGTGTTTAGTAGAGCAGAGAAAAGCCCTTTGAAGCCTGGTCTTAGCCTAGCATTGCAGCTTCTGGGATATCTGTCTATCTATCATTTACCTATCTATATATCTAGATATAAATTTGAAAACTTTTTTAACTTAAAAATTTTGAGAAATAGAGCATAATTAGCACCATAGAAGATCTGTTTATGATAAAACCTAGCCCCTCCTCCCAGTTTGTTAATATTCTCTCCTATTTAATGTAACATTGTGCAAATATACCACTACTGATCTGCCGTTATGAATGAAATAACAATAATCATCTGTTTGCATATCCTGGTGAAAATATTCCTTTAGTTCCATGTTGTATTTCTAGGAATGGACCAAATTTTTTTTTAATTTTTAAGTTTTCTAAATATTGTCCAACTTACCTCATATGTTTTTATTATGGGCACTGTCATTCCTTCACATTCTTGCAAGACATTTTCACTGTTGCCCAATATGGTAAGTGTGTAATAGTATGCCATTCTAGGTTTTAATTTATTTTTAATTTAATTTAATTTAATTTAATTCCAGATTCATAATAAAGATAAACAGTTTTTATATATGAGTGGCCGTTTGGATTACCCTTTCTGTGCAGTACATGCTCAAATCTTTTGATATCTTAACATTATGTCATACTGACTTCTTTAATAGTAGATTTTCTAAATGAACTTTTAGCTGTGTAGGTCTTCTCTATTTTATTTTGAACTTGTTTTCATTTCAAAATCTTTATATTTATTTTCATAATCTGCTTTTATTTTGCTTTGTCTATTATCTATCTATCTATCTATTTATTTATTTGCAAGCAAGAGAAAGCGAGCGAGTGAGAGTGCAGGGAGGGATAGAAAAAGAAGGGAAAAGAATCTTAAGCAGGCTCCAGGCTCAGCACAGAGCCCAACTCTGGGCTCTATTTCACAACCCTGACATCATGACCTGAGCCAAAATGAAAGAAATAAAATAAAATTAAGGTGTTAAAAAAAAAGGAAAAAGAATTGGAGGTTTAATTACGTGAGCCACCGAGGCACCCCTGTGGTATCTTAAATTGGCTGTCATATCCTTAAAGTTCTAGAGTATCCATTTGGTTCATTTGTAAAATCTTTCTCAATATCATTTTTAGTTTCAGTTTTTTGTTCAATTTGCTTCCCCTCTCATTTCTTTGAGCAGAGTAATCAAGCCATTTTACAATCTTTATTGATCATTTTAACATCATACTTAATCCCATTTTGTCTATAAAATGTTGTTAATGGTTTTTCTTTGTGTGATTTGTTCCATTTTGCTATGTTCAAGACATTATATTTGAAACTCTTATTGAGTAGGGATAATTAAGAGCTATACTAATGGTATGGTCCTCCTTGGCAGGATTTTCTCTTATATCTGAGACTCTACAAGACAATCATACTCCAAATTCAGTGATTGAATTTCTCAGTTTACATAGAAGGCAAGGTAGGCTATAGTCTTATTTCTGCTTCTCCTTGTGCTTTGGGGATCTCAACTTAAATTTGGGTTGTACCAAAGTCCTCAAATTTGATTGCTGCTGGATTTTGAATTTTGGTTCTCTAGTATCAAGAGTCTATTAAAAACACAGCTCAGTGTGTTTTAGCAGTTTCAAATGCTCTCGTAGCTAAAATGGCTTCAGGGCATATATCTCTGGGCTCTCATTGTATTTCCTATTTTGGCCCAGTAATCCCTCACTTATTTTTATAATAATTCTGATATTTTTAACTTTAAAAGCTATTTTGTCTGGATTTTTAAGTTGTCTTAAGAGTTTTTAGATCACCATTTCTAAAAGCAACAACAAATATACATGAAAATATCTGCAGTAGTTTATCACATCTTTATGGCTTTGAACTTCCATAAGCCGAGGCATCCTTCTCTAATCACTTAGGCAAACCCAATTTACCCTTTAAAACAACACAAGAATTGCTTCATTTAAGAACATGTTCACGGATGACTCTTCCCCACTGTTCTTACCAACATTCCCACACACTCTTTGCTACCCACACTTGTTTATGAACTTTCATTAGGTATATCAGCGTCATTAGGTATATAGAATTTTGCTCTATTGTATTTTTGTCCTTTAGAGCTTTAATTAAATATTAATTCCATAGAAAGTCTGTCCCTTTTCTTTAAAACCTGGGTTAGTTATTTCTTCTCATTCTTTGTCAGAAGTTACTTTATTAGATAAACTTACAGCTGTATTGTGACTTTGGAGCCTTTACAGTTTTTTGAC
>NW_026746014.1:0-2440 GCF_022355385.1 Mustela nigripes
TCATGACCATCTCCGAAATGGTTTCATTTGATAACCAAACAATGCTTCTTGCGGAAGACAGGCATGTTCTAATGAAACCAAGACAGGTTGAACAATGTGACAACAAATGGCCATTACAGCGGGACAGAAAGCTGATGGCACAGGTTGGTGAGGAGATACAGGAAGAAAAAGAACAAGAGAATTAATAAGGGATCACATAGCGAAGGTCTGGCATTTTAGGAAGGTTGGAGGTACTCTGTACCTGGCTGCATTCTATAGGGACCTAGGTCCAAAAAAAAAAAAATAAATAAACCATCCTCTGGCCCCAGGAAATCATTGTAAACTCTTTTTGTGTTTGTTTTTTTGGCAAATTATCCACATGCACTTTCGACAGAGAGACAGAGATAACAGTCAGGGGGTGGAGCTGGAGAGGGAGAAGCAGACTTTTCCCAGAGTAGGGAATCTGAGACCATTGTTGATGCCATGATCCTGGGGTCATGAGTTGAGCTAAAGGCTGCCTTTTAACTGATGGACACACCCTGGGACCCAAACTTTGTCTTTCTAAAACCTCCTAGTTCTAGAAAAGAACCACGGCTCTCTCACTGTTCAGAAATGCATGGGATATGGATTTTTGCTTGGGCTGGTGTTGCTTGCTCTATCTGAACTGCTTCAAGAGCTGGTATTGCTTGTCAACTTGAAGTCAGTGACTTGACTATGAAGACATTTCTCTCCCATGGATATTTTCTTAAAGAGAATACATTCATTGCGACCTTTTGAGGGGTTTGGCACTATATCTTGTGTTGCCCTTTTTCTGTTGATGGTGATTGGAATCCTCCCTATCTCCAAATACGGTTCTCCATTTTTGCTCCAAGATGAGGGACATTTTCAGCTCTGATTCCACAAAGAAAAGTTTGGCCCTCTTTTTTCTTTCTCTCCTAGGTCTCCTCACATAAGCACCTCTTGCTATTACTTGGAGTCAATGATTTCCCTAAGCTCATTGTCATGGTCCATCATTCTTTCTTCTCTCTTTGGATTTGTTTCCTTATTTTCTAGTCTTTTTCTTCCAGGTCACTCATTGGATCCTCTGATTCTACCAGACTGCTGGACTTTGCATCCAGTCTGTTACCAATATTTTCATCAGGAACTCTTTATTTTCTTTTATTTTTATCAGTTTTATCTCTGTGATTCGAGACTCCCTGATATCTTCTGTGTTTTCTGATGTACAGGGAGTATCCTGACTGCTGCTTTGAATCCTCCATCAGGCGTGTTATATGTAGAGGTTTCACTCTGATTGTCTGGCCAAGATCATTTCTTGTTCTTTTTCCTCAGCATCAATTGATTCTTTCATCTTTGCACTGGATCTAGGTCTCTGACTTCTTCTCTGAATTCGAAAAGCCCACTCTGTTTTCTACACTGAGGGTAATTTCTTTTGGAAGAATGGATCATAGATTGCTCAAGACTGGCCCTTGAGGCAGTCTTGCCGGTGTGTGGTATGCATGCCCTCTGCTGTTGTGTTGTGGCTGTCCCCTGTTCTTGATGGCAGTCTTCTTCAGAGGCTCTCACGCCTGAGCAAAATAGGGTGAGGTTTAGCATGGTGGGCTCTGGTGTACCTGTGAAAGAAGATGTTGAACCAACTCATCAGAACGTATGGCTGCAGAATGCTGTGGTCAGGAAAGAGCATGAGGGCAGGGCTTTTTTCTAGTCCTACAGGAGACTCTGATCCCCTGTGACTAAGCAACATGGACTGAGGAAGGCAGTCCCCCCAGAGTTCCACAGTTACGATTTTGTGTTTGCAGGTTAGGCAGCTAACGTCCTCATCACCCTATCTTTGGACAGTAGGTCAGTCTTGATATTGCTCGTGAGAAAGCCCAAAATTTATTTTGCCAGCATAAAGTCATCTCCATGCACACTGCCTATCACGGATGCACTGCAAGAAGCCACTATCTTCCCACTGTGTCTCCTGGTACTGTCTCTGATCATGGTTTCTAGGCTGTCATCACCTGTTTGCTTGTTGGTGTTTTCTCCAGAAGAAACTCAGTGTTCTCTCGAGTCTATGTCTGCAAGTCTGCTGATCTTAAATCTCCAGGACTCAAGACTCATTGTTGGAAAGAACTCATGCCATTCAGACCCTTTGATGGTCACAGCCAATGGTTTCAGGAAACATGCTTCTTGTGACTTCTCAGTGTGCTCCTGTCTCCTGTGCCATTTTCTTTCACATTGGCTCACTTTTTTTCTGAAGCACCAACTGCCCATCTCTTCCCAAAGCCATGTCTCCAACTTCACCAATAGTCTCTGCTACTTCTTTTCTCTTTTGCTGTGGAGTTTTGTTTGTTGCCTTCAGGTCATTTACTGCCATGTTGCTCTTGATGTGGTAATCTCCCAGTTTTGTTCAAGCATGAAGAAAAGCTTGAGTTCCCAGCCACTACTACCATCTCACTGTCCTCCGAAGACACTGCAAACT
>NW_026746015.1:0-2440 GCF_022355385.1 Mustela nigripes
TACAACATGCCAACCACAAGGTTTCTTGCCTTGGCGAAACAGTTCTGATTTATGCATCGTTTTCAAACCCGGGCCGTGATTAGGGATAAGGTCTTGGTTCTGAAGCCTGAAAACCGAGGTTAAGAAGACATGACAACCTAAGGCCATGAGGGGTCCCATCTGCTCATTGTGCGGCCAGCTGTCTGGGTGGGGCCAGGAGGTCCAGGCTCAGGCTGTGTCAGAAAGGGCATTAGTCAGCCTGTATATTTGGGGTACAGCCGAATGGCGTGCAGGTTGATCCTCATTTGGGTTTTCTGGGTAGGCCCAGAGGGCAAAGTTTTTCTTCTGGAGGGCAGGCAGAGTGCTGCATTGTAGTTCTGGATTGCCAAACTAGAGGGCTTGTGGGCCAGTAGTCTGAGGACGGAAGTCTGAGAACGCAAGCTAGGCCTAGGTTTCTGGGTGTGGATATAGCAGACACAATCTACAGACCTGAATCGAGATCTCGTGCATCTGAAGTCAGGGCGAGGATCAGACTATAGCTCAGGTTGGACATTCCGTCTCTGATGGCCCCTTCTTGAAGGGGGTGATGGATAACGAGGCCATTGGGGTTTTCCCAAGATGGGAGATGTGTGAAGCTCCCAACTGCAAAGAATCTTCTGCAGGGCAATTGAGACCTGTTGGTTGGCTCCAGGACAACAATTCTGAGCAGGGTTCTAAGGATAGATGGCTGTGTAGTCCACCTCGCATTCCAATAGTCTCCAAGCAACAAGACAGGTTAGATCTGCTGGATCTGGGGTATCAACCAAGGAGGCCGAGTTGAAATGGACATTCCCGTGGATGTGTCCTAATATGATTTAGTGTCTATGGAGACCTTGGAATGAAGCGGTGGCACAGGGGCCCTGAAGGCTTCTCCTAAAGAGAGGCTTTCACACTGTTCCATCGTGGAAGTTTCCCATATGTAGATGAGTTTTTCGGATGGGTGAGTCAAGAAACAGCCATATGCTCTTATAGAAATCCAGGCCTCTGAGGATAGTTGCCTGGAAACCAAAGCAATGGATCCGCTAGGTGCCTAGTGGCCTGTTCGTTCCTTTTTACCTCTGGGGACATCAGTCTCCGGGTCTGAGTGCCGGTAGGTGCTCAGAAGGGCTCAGATTGCCCCTGTTTGTCCTGGGAAGCCACAAATATTCGGATGGCCTCAGGGACTTTGGGGGTTTATCCTTTTAGTAGGGTTGTGGCCATTGGAATGGGCACACAGAATTCCCTTGGACAGGGCAAGTACAGTCGTCAGGTTGGCTCCAGGTGCCTGAGCCTGTAGGGTGTGTAGGCCTGGGCTGTTTGGACAGTTGTCTGAAAACACAAACTCGGATTATGTTTCGGGTCATAGGTATGGCATGACTGATCTACAGACCATGAGGAGAACTCTTCGGGATATGAAAAAAGGGCGAGTGTGAGGCTCTTGCTCAAGTTTTTATCTCTGGATATCGTGCCATTCATGGTCATGAAATATCCGGGTGACTTCATGGGAAATGGACTAGTCTTACTCTCTGGGGGTTTGGCCCCGTCCAAAGAGTTTGGGGTCATTCTGTGCGATGGAAGAAGTCCTTTTTTGTTTATGTTGTTGTTGTTGTTGTTGTTTTGTTTTGTTTTTCAAACCCCACCAAATGAGGGATTCCAGAGTAGAGCCCTGGGGAGGGGCGATTGGACAACCAGAAATCTGGTTTAAATTTGGGACCTAGAGACATGTCATCTAATGGTCTAGGCACTGATAGGACGTACTAGAGTACAGGACTCACGCTGAGGGTCACAATGCGTGTTTATACCCTCGTCGCACTCAAGAATGGGTGGGGCCTCAGGGTGAATGCTGGTTTCCCCTACACTGAACGTTGGACAACATGCCAACCATAAGGTTTCTTGCCATGGGTAAGGAAGAGTTCTGATTTCTGCATCACACTCACCCCTGGGCAGTGATTGGAGATAAGGTCTAGGTTCTGAAGCCTGAAAACTGAGGTAGGGAAGAGATGAAGACCTAAGGCCACGGCGGGTCTTATGGGCTCAGGGTGCGGTCAGCTGTCTGGGTGTGCTCAGGAGGTCCCGGCTAAGGGTGTGTCAGACAGTGCATTACTGCCCAGGTTAGACTATATAATTTGGGTACATTCGAGTGCCATGTAGGTTTATTCTCATTTAATGTGCTCGGGCAGCTATTTGGGCAATATTTTGTTTCTCGAGGGCAGGCAGAGTGCTGCAATAATGGTCCGGAATGCCCAACTTGTGGGCTTCGGGTCCAGGAGTGTGAGGACGCAAGTCTGAGAACACAAGCTAGACTTGGGATTCAGGGCAAGAGCACGGCATTTACCTCCTGAAGATCTGAAGCAATATCTCATGCATCTGAAGTCAGAGCGAGGATCAGACGTTGGCTCAGCTTGGATTTTCTATTCATGACGGCCCCTTCATGAAGGGAGCC
>NW_026746016.1:0-2439 GCF_022355385.1 Mustela nigripes
CAGGTTGGACATTCTGTCCATGATGGCCCCTTCTTGAAGGGGGGGGGTGGATCACGAGGCCTTGGGGGTTTTCCACGATTGGAGTTCTGAGAATCTCCCAACTGCAAAGATTCTTCTGCAGGACAATTGAGACCCGTTGGTTGGCTCCAGGACAATGATCCGAGCAGGGTTCTAAGGATGGATGGCTGGGTAGCACACCTCGCATTCCAATTGTCTCCAAGCAACAACACAGGTTAGATCTGCTGGATATGGGGGAGCAACCGAGGAGGATGAGTTGAGATGGACTCTCCCGTGGATGTGTCCTAATATGATTTTGTGTCTATGGAGACCTTGGGATGAAGCGGTGGCACTGGGGCCCTGAAGGGTTCTCCTAAAGAGAGGCTTTCACAGAGCTCCATCGTGCAAGTTTCCCATGTTAGATGAGAATTTGTCTGATGGGTGAGTCAAAAAAGGCATATGCTGTTATTGAAATCCAGGCCTCTGAGGAGATATGCCTGGAAACCAAAGCAATGTTTCCGATAGGTGCCTAGGGGCCTGTTCATACCTTTTTACCTCTGGGGACATCAGTCCTCCGGTCTGAGAGCAGGTAGGTGCTAAGATGGGTCCATATTGCCCCTGTTTGTCCTGGGAAGCCACAAATATTGGGATGGCCTCAGGGACTTTGGAGGTTTAACCTCTTAGTAGGGTTGTGGCCATTGGAATGGGCACATAAAATTCCCTTGGAGAGGGCAAGCATAGTCGTCAGGTTTGTCTCCAGGGGCCTGAGCCTGTAGGGTGTGTAGGCCAGGGCTTTGGACAGTTGTCTGACAACACAAACTCGGCTCATGTTTCGGGTCATAGGTATGGCAGGACTGATCTACAGACCATGAGGTGAAATCTTCGGATATGAAAAAAGGGCGAGTGTGAGGCTCTTGATCAAGTTTTTGTCTCTGGATATCGTGTCACTCATGGTCGTGAAATTTCCGGTGACATCATGGGAAATGGACGATTCATACTCTCTGGGGGTTTGGCCCCGTACAAACAGTTTGGGGTCATTCAGTGGGATGGTAGAAGTCCGTTTTTCTGTTGTTGTTGATTTGTTTTGTTTTGTTTTTCAACCTCAGGTATCCCACAAAATGAGGGATTCCAGAGTAGAGCCCTGGGGAGGGGCGACTGGACAACCAGAAATCTGGTTAAAAATTGGGGCCTAGGGACATGTCAAGCCCATTATGACATCTAATGGTCCAGCAACTGAGAGGACGTACTAGAGGACAGGACTCACGCTGAGGGTCACAATGCGTGTTTATGCCCTCGTCGCACTCAACAATGGGCGGGACCTCAGTAGAATGCTGCTTTCTCCTACACTTAACGTTCGACAACATGCCAACCACAAGGTTTCTTGCCATGGGTTGGAAGAGTTCTGATTTCTGCATCACAGTGACCCGTGGGCAATGAATGGAGATAAGGTCTACGTTCTGAAGCCTGAAAACTGAGGAAAGGAAGAGATGATGACCTAAGGCCATGGCGGGTCTGATGTGCTCAGTGTGCAGTCAGCTGTTTGGGTGTTGGTCACGAGGTCCGGGCTCAGGTTGTCAGACAGTGCATTATTGCCCAGGTTAGACTATATATTTTGGGTGCATTCGAGTGCCGTTTAGGTTCTGATCTGAAGAACTCTTCTGGATATGAAGAATGAGCGATTCTGAGGCGCGTGCTCAGGCTTTTGTCTCTGGATTTTGTATCAGCGATGGCCGTGAAATGTTGTGTAGGCCTCATGCACCATGGACGAATCTTGCTCTCTGTGGATTTGGCCCGATCCCAATTGTTTTTCGTCAATCTGTGGGATGGGAGGACTCCTTTCAGGTTTGTTACCTCAGGTGTCCCACCAAATGAGGAATTCCAAAGCAGAGCCCTGGGAAATAGTGAAGGGACAACCTGAACTATGGTTAAAAATAGGGGCCTAGGGGCATGGCAAGCCCAATATGCTGTCTCTCCATCCAGCCACTGAGAGGCCTTACCTGAGACTGGGCTCAGAATGAGGGTCAAAAAGGGTGTTTGTGACCAATGTGGCCCGCAAGCATGGGCGGGGCCTCATGGGTCACACTGGTTTCAAGTACACTGAACTTTGGACAACATGCCAACCAGAAGGTTTCTTCCCTGGGGAAAGAGTTCTGATTTCTGCATCATTTTCAAACCCGGGCCGTGATTGGTGATAAGGTCTAGGTTCTGAAGCCTGAAAACCAAGGTTGAGAAGAGATGACGACCTAAGGCCATGGCGGGACCGATGTGCTCAGAGTGCGGCCAGCTGTCTGGGTGGGGCCAGGAGGTCTAAGCTCAGGCTGTGCCAGAAAGGGCATTGTGCCCAGGTCAGCCTATATATTTGGGGTAGAGCCGAATGGCGTGCAGGTTGATCCTCATTTGCGGTTTCTGGGTAGCCCCAGAGGGCAATGTTTTTCTTCTGGA
>NW_026746017.1:0-2439 GCF_022355385.1 Mustela nigripes
TTCCACCCCCTCACTTTAAATCTGGAGGTGTCTTCAGGCTTAAAATGAGTTTCTTGGATGCAACATATAGATGAGTTTTGCTTTTTTATCCATTCTGATACCCTGTGTCTTTTGATTGGGGCATTTAGCCCATTAACATTCAGGGTAACTATTGAGAGATATGAATTTAGTGCCATTGTATTGCCTGTAAGGTGACTGTTACTGTATATTGTCTCTGTTCCTCTCTGATCTACTACTTGTAGGCTCTCTCTTTGCTTAGAGGACCCCTTTCAATATTTCCAGTAGAGCTGGTTTGGCGTTTGCAAATTCTTTCAGTCTTTTTTTGTCCTGGAAGCTTTTAATCTCTCCTTCTATTTTCAATGATAGCCTAGCTGGATATAATATTTTTGGCTGCTTGTTTTTCTCGTTTAGTGCTCTGTATAAACCATGCCAGTTCTTTCTGTCCTGCCAGGTCTCTGTGGATAAGTCTGCTGCCAATCTAGTATTTTTACCATTGTTTGTTATAGACTTCTTTTCCCGGTCTGCTTTCAGGATTTTCTCTTTGTCATTAAGACTTGTAAATTTTACTATTAGATGATGGGGTGTGGGCCTCTTCTTATTGACTTTGAGGGGCGTTCTCTACACCTCCTGAATTTTGATGCTTGTTCCCTTTGCCATATTGGGGAAATTCTCCCCAATAATTCTCTCCAGTATACCTTCTGCTCCACTCTCTTCTTCTTCTGGAATCCCAATATTCTAATGTTGTTTCATCTTATATTGTCACTTATCTCTCGAATTCTCCCCTCATGCTCCAGTAGCTGTTTGTCCCTCTTTTCCTCAGCTACTTTATTCTCTGTCATTTGGTCTTCTATATCACTACTTCTTTCTTCTGCCTCATTGATCCTAGCAGTGAGAGCCTCCATTTTTTATTGCACCTCATTAATAGCTTTTTTTATTTCAACTTGGTTAGATTTTAGCTCTTTTATTTCTCCAGAAAGGGCTTTTATATCTCCCGAGAGGGTTTCTCCATTATCTTCCATGCCTTTTTCAAGCCCGCCTAGAACCTTGAGAATTGTAATTCTGAACTCTGTATCTGACATATTACCAATGCCTGTATTGATTACGTCCCTAGCCTTCAGTACTGCCTCTTATTCTTTTTTTGTGGTGAATTTTTCCATCTTGTCATTTTGTCCAGATAAGAGTATGTGAAGGAGCAAGTAAAATACTAAAAGGGTTGGAACAACCCCAGGAAAATATGCTTTAACCAAATCAGAAGAGATCCCAAATCGTGACGGGGGAGAAAGGGCATAATAAGAGGTTCAGAAATAAAGAAAGAAATAAAAGAAAAGAGTTAAAAAAAGAAAACAAATAAATAAAAGTATAAAAAAGAAAAAATACATATATATTAGATAAACCAGTTAAAAAACGTAAAAAAAGAAAAGGGTAAAAGTTAAAAAAAATTTAGCAGAAGAAGAGGAAAAAAAATGAAAAAGAAAAAAAATTAAATTAACTGCAAGACTAAAGAATAATAGGGAGAAAGCCATGAGTTCCGTGCTTTGCTTTCTCCTCCTCTGGATTTCTCTGCTCTCTTTGATATTGAAACTGCACACCTTGGTAAGTGAACTTGGTCTTGGCTGGATTTCTTGTTGATCTTCTGGGGGAGGGACCTGGTATAGTGATTCTCAAATGTCTTTGCCCCAGGTGGAATTACACCACACTTACCAGGGGCGGAGCTGAGTAATTGGCTCGGGTTTGTTTTCGGGAGCTTTTGTTCCCTGAGCACATTCCGTAGAGTTCTGGAGGACGGGAATACAAATGGCGGCTTCCTGGTCTCTGGCCCGGAGGCCGGAAGCCCGGGGCCCACTCCTCCTTGCGTCCTTAGAGAACAGCGCCCAGTAACTCCCGTCTGTCTGACCTCCGGCAGCGCTCCGAGCTCACCGAGCCTGCGACTGGTTCAAGGTAACCCCAAGCTGTGAGCTCACTGTCAGCTCTGTCTCTGTAGCCAGCTTCCCTGTTCTAATACCTGTAAGCTCTGCAACACTCAGACACCCCCGATGTTTCTATGACCCTGTGGGACCTGAGGCCACACTGACGCTGCGTGGGCTTCACCCTGGTTTAGCCTCTGGAGCGATGTCCCTCAGCGGAACAGACTTTTAAAAGTCCTGATTTTGTGCGCCGTTGCTTCGCTGCTTGCCAGGAGCCGGCCCCTCCCCCCAGGTTCTATATTCCCGTTGCTTTGGATTCACTTCTCCGCCAGTCCAACCTTTCAGAAAGTGGTTGTTTTTCTGTTTCTAGAATTACTCTTCTTCTTCTCTTCAATCTGCCAATGGATTTGTAGGTTTTTGCAATATTTTGATAAGCTATCTAGCTGATCTCCTGCTAGCTGAAGTAGTCTCAGCCTGCTACTTCTCTGACATCTTGACTCCTCCCCCACCTTGACCATTTTTTAATTGAGTTTTT
>NW_026746018.1:0-2438 GCF_022355385.1 Mustela nigripes
GCGGTATCACACAGTTTCCTCTGGGTCGGTGTTGTTGCTGCCTCCCTCTTGTATTTGTTCTGCTGTGATAAATATTCTTGAAACCTAAGTCTGTGTGCACATCTGTAGCACAATCCTTAGCAGAAAATGACCGAAGCAGAATTGAATCAAGGACCCACTGTAAGGTTTTTGGTGTCTGTGGTGAAATAGGTCTCCAGAAACATATCTACAATGCTCCTGCCGGCTGTGCACTGAAATCCTTAGAAAGTCATGCTCGGAGGACCTGTTCCAGTGTGTGATTCCTGCCCGCTGGGGCTCTTAGAGGACCGTTGCCTTTGGTAAAGCTTGCTGAGGTGTAATACATACACACACACAGCACGTGAGTCCTAGCATGCAGCACGCTGTGTGTAACTACTACCCAGATGAGGATCAGGAACGTTCTCAGCACACCAGAGGTTCCCTCCTGCTCCTTCCCAGTCAGTCACTCCCTGCCCCCTGCTTCTCTTCCATCACCAGCGATCAAGTTTGCCTGTTACCTTGCCCTGGTGGTTCGGTTCCTCAGGACATCTGTGGATTCCTTCTTGTTGTTGTGTATGTGGCATCTTAAATTTCATTATCGTGTGTTGTTTTCCATCACCTAGGTACTGTAGTCGGTTATCTGTTCTCCTGTTAATGGTCTTTTACATGGCATCCAATTTGGGGCTTCTGAGGATAAGCTTGTGGTTTTGACGGACAGATACATTTCCCTTGTGGTTTTGACGGACAGATACATTCTTGTGGTTTTGACGGACAGATACATTTCCCTTGAGCATGTAAACCTAGGAAAAGGTTTGCCAGGTCCTAGATTAGATGCAGGTCTCCCCTCTGCACTGTCGACCTCGTGGACTGGGTGATGTTTTGCTGAGGCCTGTCTTGTGCATGGCAGGATGTTAGCCTCCTCCATTCGGCCTCTCCCCACCACATGCCCAGTGGCACCCTTTCCTCCAATTACATCAACCAAACGTTTCTCCAGGCATTGCCATATGTCCCCTGGGGAGCCAAATCACCTGCAGCTGAGAACAACTGCTTAATTTTTTAAAAATTTATTTAAAAATTATTTTTTGAAAAGATTTTATTTATTTATTTGAGAGGGAGGGGAGAGGCAGAGGGAGAGGGAGAAGCCAACTCCCTGTTGAGTAGGGAGCCCGGCACAGGGCTGGATCCCAGGACCTTAGGATCATGACCTGAGCCAAAGGCAGATGCTTCACCAACTGAGCCCCCTCGTGCTCTGAGAACCCCTGCTTCAGTACATGCTGCCACACTGTGTTCCAGTTCATCCAGCTGCCAGCGATGTGCGGGACATGCCATGTGTTAATTCAGCAACATCTTGAACCCTGCTGGGATAAAATGATGAGTGAAACCTGTCTCCTGGGGTCCAGCAGGAGAGACAAAGTAAAGACAAGGAGAAAGAGCCTCTGGGAAGCAGTGGGATCAACGTTCACAGGGATCTATATGGAATTCTGGGGAGGGTCACCTGGTCCAGCGGGTTTGGGGAGGAGGTTGCCCCTCTGATGGAGGTGGCCCCCTGAGCTGCTTCTGGAAGCAGAGATGATGATTACTCAGGTGAAGAGGAAGGAACAGGGCATCTCCAACACGGGCAAAGGTCAGGAGGAGAGAGAAGGTATGCCACTCTGCCCAGGGGCGGACCCACCCCTTTCCTACCCTGAGCATCCTGACCCGAGGCCTTATTTACGAAAATGTCCTGAAACGCGACATGATGTCATTGTTACCAAAGCACAAGTAACTGTAGCTGGGATCCAAGGTCCCATGTCCAGGTGCAGATACAGATGTTTCCGGCGTTTCCTGGCGCCCACGGGGTGGGGAATGTGGTTGGCTCAGTGAGATCTACGAACTTAGGATGGAATCTCTGGAGAAGCCCTGAGCTCTGCCCTCGAAAGAAGGAAGAGGGAAAGGGAAAAACTCAACTTCTGTTGGCGGAAAGAGGCCCGGTGTTGTCTTGGCGTGGGAGGGATGTCGTACTAAAAGGATAACAGGCTCCGAAAACACCCTGTAATGTGACGATGATGTTCCGCCCCGACTGGCACGTGGTGCAGAGAGCCCCTTTCCCCTTTTTGAGTTTCAGAAAAAACTTATTACAAAAGTAGGAACCCCGGGCCATAGTTAGCTGTGTGTTTAATAAGCCACTTTACTAAAAAGTTTAGAACTGCAAATCTTTACACTCTCACTGTGACAGACTCACTCCTTGGCCAGGATATTGGAAACTTCATCTGCTTCCATTTCCAGCTTCTAGGCTCGTGGACACCCCCACCCCATCCCCATGTCTTCTGTGGAAGAGGAGCGATCTTTTACAAATATAGGCTAATCTGATGATTCCCCGCTTAAACCTTCATGTAGCTTCTGGCTGAAACCAAAGGGAATTCCAGAGTCCTTCACAAGGCCTCCAATGCTGACAGCTGCTC
>NW_026746019.1:0-2437 GCF_022355385.1 Mustela nigripes
AGTTCCTTACTGCGAGGGCAGCACTTGCAGCCACCAGCTCCACTAGCTCAGGGGGCCCTCTCGTCCTCTCCCTCCCCTCTTGCGGGAAAAGTCCAGGAGTCATTAAATCAGGGAAAGGAAAAAGACTGCAACATGCAAAGGATACACCCATCAAGCTGATGGGATAATGTGACTTCTGAGCACAGCACTTGGTACCGGGTCCGTTCCTAGAGGACTGCTAATTCTGTAGGGGTGAGCCCCCACACCTCGTCCTCAGAATGCTCTCACGTGGTCAGGACTACCAGCATCCCCATTTTGTACACGAGGACACAGAGGCCCAGACAGGCTGAATAATTTGCGAGCAGCAGGGGCAGAGCTGGGGTCTAAAGGCAGGCCGTCCGAGGACAGCGCTGACACACTCCTCGCTCACCCCAGTTGGAGCTGGCCTCCATCTCACCCGGCCTACACCTGGGAGCCAAAGACCCTGCAGCCATCCCCTCTTCTCTCACCCCTTCTCAGCAGAAGCCAGGGCTGGAGCAGAGAGCAGAGACCAGCGGGCCAGGGCCCACGCTGTGCTCAGCCCCAGCCTGACGACTCTCCAGGCCCCAAGCTGCCTCCTTCTCCACATCCTGCATCTCAACCCAGTCCCGGCCCTCCTTCCACCAGTGGGAAGCCTCCAGCAGCCTGTGCTCACCCATGTCCCCGTCTCCACCTTTACCCCAGTCCCTGTCCCCATCCCCATCCCCATCCTAGTCCCCACCCTCGTCCCCATCCCCATCCCCATCCTGGGCCAGACAAGAAGCCAGGCCCTGGGAGTCAGAGCTATGGCTCCAATGTGCACTGTCCCACAGCATCAACCTGGTACTTTCGTGGGGCGATGCCACTGGTTGAGTGACCCTCTGCCCGGCTTTTCCTCCAAAGACTCCCCAATACCTTCCTGCAGCATCAGCCCCACACTCCGCATCCCTGCTGGGCACCTCCAGGGCCAGAGTTCACAGGCCCCTTCTCCTCCACATCTGCACCCACTGAGCTCCTGACTCCCTCACTCCCCTTGCCCCTACTCGCACTACTCAGGCTCCCACGAACTTTCTGGAAAGCGCCAAGGAAGAACTTACCTTTGGAAAAGGCCTCATTCAGAGGCCTCCTGAGCTCATGGGCACTGATCTCAGAATCCTAGAAAGAGGAACCCAAACGCAAGTCATGCCAGGTCCTGGCAAATTTCCACGGTGTGAGGCTGATGTGGACCAGACAGCATGTGCAAGGGCCCTGGGGAATCTTTAGAAACTCTAGTTCTTAGCTTCCCTGGGCTTCCCCATGGCCCGGTGAGAATGTGTGATGGGCGGGACCAGGAGCCACATGCCTGCTGCCGAGGGTCATCACAACCTCAGAATCACATGGCCTCCTTCATGGAGCAAAGACCTGTAGTTTTGTAAACTTGTGAACACCATACACATGCACAGTGGAACATGTCATCCCATGTGATGTGATTCCTGCGGGTTCACAGCCACCAAGCTAATGCGGTCTTGCCCAAAACACCCGCTCTTCCCCTCGGCATTTCACATGGGAGCCCCCCAAACTGGGTGTGGAGGTGTTGGGGAAGATTTCTCAAGTGTGCCAGAAGGAAGGTTTGCCATTTAACCCTCAGATGGAGACAGACCTCGGGCAAGACACACAAAGCGCAGAGAAGGGCACGGGGGCTGGTGTCTGGTTCCAAGTGACCATGTGATGTCAACCGTGTCTCTTCCCCTGTGACCTGTGTTTTCATCCTTTGTACCAGTGGCCTCACCACCTGAGCCCTGGCAAGCCACCAGGAGCAACAAGGGGAGGGTTCATGTAGAGCCCCCCGGGCACCCACATGAAGACTTCAGGACCCTCTGCACAGCATCTGGACCAAGCAAGCTGCCCCCCTTGCCTGTGGGAAAGAGCCTGTGTTCAGACCTTGGCCTGACCTTCTGGAGGCCGTGTGTGGCCGTCTGCTAAACCACAGTAAGGACCCCGCAGGACAGGGGAGGGGGGACAGGTGCCTGACGGCGGACGCGGAGACAGGCTCTTTGTTCATTGTACTTGATGTTCTTAATAAAACATGACCCTCGGCAGCCAAGGCAACAGGCTCGTTAGTGAAAACACTGGTTTGAGCATCAAATAAGACAGAAACGGACTCATTTTTGCAGGAGCTCCTTCAATAGGAAAGAACTGGGTGTGCAGTTTCATTTCCTGCAAAAGGATCCTGACATGCTTTCTTCGATTCCATTTTCTAACCCGAACTTCACCAGGGTGGACAGTATTGTTTTTCCTCTTCTGTTAAGGACCAAACAATTGTGCCCCCAAATCCCTGTGTGGGAGCCTAAGCCCAGTGCGATTGTCTCAGGAAGGGGGGTCAGCGGGAGGTGACCGGGCCCCAAGTGAGAGTGGAACTCCCATGGTGGGATCAGTACCCTTGCAAAGGGGCCTCAGAGCC
>NW_026746020.1:0-2437 GCF_022355385.1 Mustela nigripes
AGGCCCTAAAAGACCAGAACAGGTCCTGGGGGTAAAGACAGGTCCTGGAGACCAAGGACAGGTCCTCAGGGGTAAGAACAGGACCTGTCTTTACCCCCAGGACCTGTTCTGGTCTTTTAGGGCCTGTTTTTACCCCCCAGATCCTGTCCTTAGCCCCCAGGATATGTCCTAGCTCCCAGGACCTGTTCTAGTCTCCAGGAACTGCCCTTAGCACTCCCACTTAGGACCTGTCCTTCCCACCCCCTAGGAACTCTTCTAGCCCTCTGGTCCTGTCCTTGGGTTCCCAGGTGCTGTCCTTACCCCCCAAGAACCATCCACAGCCCTCCAGATCCTGTCCTTGTCCCCTAAGACCTGTCCTTCCCCGACGCCTGGTCCTATCCCTGGCCCCCCAGGACCTGTCTGTAGCCCCCCAGGTCCCACTGGGGAGAAGCCTGCATGAAAATCATGTCACCTGGAAGTGGAAAATCCCTGCATAGCTCTCCTGGAAGCTCTGGTTTAGGGGCACAACACGAGCCAGGACCTCTTTATTCAAGGTGAGGGAGGCAATGGCTGCCAGGAGCCAGCAGTCACCTGTGAACACAGCACACAGCTCCAAGCAGGGGCCTCACCCTGTCCAGCCCTGGGAGCTTGAAGCTGAGGATGGGGTGAACGCAGGTGAACACAGAGCCCCTGCGTGATAGGCAGGTTGTAGGGCTGGGTGACATCCTTAGTGCAGAGGTGACCTGGACGGAGGCAGAGGATTCACTCGTGGGAAGACACGAGCCAGCCACCTGCCTGGCCCACGGAGGACACAGCAGGAGCCCTGGAGTGATGGGGTACCCACACTTCTGGGGGCACAGGGCATACAGGTGAGCTCAGGAGAGCTGGGGGCGGGACATGCAGTGTCGCGGATGGGACATGGTTGTTGGGGAGGAGGGCACAGAGGCCACCACCAGCAGGTCCCACACAGGCTGTCCTGCGCATCCCGCATGGGTCAGAAAAGGCTCATGGCCCGACTGCCCTCCAGGGGCGAGGGCACATGGACAGTCGCTTCTAGGGGGTGGGAGGTCACCGTGCCAGGGCACAAGGACCAGAACGGTCTGATAGGCCCTCCCCGAGCCGCCGTGCCCCCGGCGGCTGAGGGACGGCCCAGCTGTCGCGGGAGCATGTGTGTGAAGTGGGTAAAGCACTCACACACCCACGGGAGGTGCTCTGCACGCAAGCACCGTGACTGTCTTCAGTGCTCGGCAGTGAACCGTGGGCAGCAACGGGGCATCGCAGGGGCTCATGTTCACCTCCAAAGGCCGAGGCCCGCCACAGGCCCCCTGGGCAGGCTGAGGACCTTGAGTTTGGTCTGAACAAGTGTGTGCGTTCCTCCACTTCCCACCGCAGTAACAGGATGTGGCCTTGGAGGAGCTAATGTACATCAATGGCTTCGTGCTTCCTAAGGACAGGGCTCGGGAAGGTGCTACTGAAGGTCACTGAGCTCTTCTGGATTCCGGTCGACTACTCTGTGTCCTGACGGGTGTTGTGTGTGCGGCTCTTGGAGGCCTGGGCCGGGCAGCTCTGCTCTCCCAATCTGGAACCCAACACAGGCAAACCAATTCCCTGGCTCCCTCACCGGGTGGGCGCAGTGGTGCTGGGCATGCAGGTTTGGCTTTCCGGCTCACCTCCAAGACTCTTTCCGCTCTGCACTCTCCGTCCATGAGGTTTCAGTGGCGCAGACCCTGCCCCAGTTTCGGATGTGGGCCTGTGGTTTCCCAAGTATCACATTTCCCAGCCTGTTGTGGTCAGCCTGGAGAAGGTTCTGTGGCCCAGCCACAGCACGTGAGGTGCCAAGAGAGCTATATGGGGGCTTTGGCAGGAGTGAACAGGTGCTCTACTGCTGGGGAGGGGCAGCCTGCCTGGGAAAGGGAACACCTTGGAGGAAGAGGGGCTGGGAGTTGGAAGGGGTTTAGAACCAGGTCTTGCAGGCATCATCGTTGGAGACCTTGAATCAAGCCGTACCTGAAGCCTGATGTGCCTTGGACTCTTCTGCCATGTGATGCAATGACCTCAGTCTTCCTGAGGTCCAGGGCATGTGGGCAGTAGCCCTCACTGGCGGAGACCCTCAGATGTGCGGGCTACTCTCCTGGGAGCTTCCAGTCATTACCTCATCTCTTCCTCCCAGTGCTCCGTGAGGAACATATACGTGTCTGCGTCAGAGTGGAGCAGGACATGGCTGGGGAGGTTAAATGTGCTGCCAACGATTAAAGAATTATACTGAGACTTTAAAAGGTGTGGTGTTTCAGTCCATCAGATCTCGGAGACAACCTTTTGGGTCAAGTAAGCCTTGACATGAACCAAACTGGAGACCCTTAGCGTGTTCAGAGTATGGAGCTTGCAGAGAAATCTGGTGGTGGGAGTCTTTAGTTCTCACAGGGCAGGAGGTGAGCAGCCCCCACTGGGGGCATGGAAG
>NW_026746021.1:0-2437 GCF_022355385.1 Mustela nigripes
TGATCATGTGTATCGCCATCAACGGAATGAGTGCCACGCACTCCTGGACAAGGCAGAAGGATGGATGAAACCTTTCTGATCTATTGTTTATCAGAACACTGAAGCCTGGGTGATTGTGCCGTATTTTAACAGACGAGTGTGTCAAATGTATGGGTGGAGATGTTGCAATGGTGGTGTTAGAGTAATTAATATTTGGAAGGTAATGAATATTTTGAGTTTAAAGATGTCAAAGGTCAAAGACGGGAGGAATGACTAAGATCGGATGTTGACCCCCTCAAATTACAGGGGTATTGAAGCGAGAATGAGTCACCACCTGACCCCAGGAATGAAGCTCAAGGCACAGCAGGCTGTGGAGCACGGAGGCAGCAGCAGCCACAGCAGCCGCGGGAATCGTGACCCCCGGGCCCGGCGGCGCCTACCTGGAATTTCAGCAGCGCCTGGTTCAGAACCACCGGGCCGGACAGCTCCCCGCCACCGCGGGCGCCAACTATGGAAGGGGACCAAGAGCGGCGGGCTTCACTCTCCGTGAGCCGGCTCGGGCGGCGGGAAGACCGGCTGCGTTCACCCCAACCCCCGACACCCACTCGGTTCCTCCCTTCCCCCTGCGGGGCAGCGCGGGGCCACACGTCCTGAAGGCGAGGAAGCCACCGGCCGCCCTCCCCCTTGCCGCCGCCGCGGCCTCTGCTCTCCTGGCCCCGCTGGGCTAGGGGTGTGGGGCGTGCCCCCCGCGGGCCCCGCCCCGGCCTGCTCCCCATTGGCCGGCGGGCCGGAGGGGCGAGGAGGCGGGGTCCGTCTCTGGCAGCTCGCGCCCGGGAAGGTCGGCCAGGGAGCGCGGGGTGCCGCGGGAGGGCGCACGGGGACGCAGCGGGCGCCGAGGAGACGCAGCAGTGGCGGTAGCGGCGACAGGAGCGGCGGAGGTAGCGGCGGCGCCTGGACCCGGCGCAGCCCCTGCCTCCCGCCCGCGCTCTCTGCGTACCGCGGTGGCCTGCAGCCTGAGGCGCCCGAGCTCCGAGGGCGCTTCTTCGGGCGCTGAGCCCCAGACGGCCAAGACTTCCGGCCGGCCGGGCGCGGGGCGGCGGGCGCTGTGCTGCGGGCTGCGCTGGTTGGGGGCGGCGGGCGGCGGCGCGGGCCCCGGCCCGGCGCTTGCGGCTGGGAGGCGCTGTGGGGGATGGGCGCGCGGGCGACGGCGGGGGCCATGGCCTAGGTCGGCGGGAGCGCGCGGAGGAGGGCGCCGGCGCTGCTCGAGGCGGTCCGCGCGCGCTACAAGAGCCTGCACATCTGGGACGACGTGTTCGGCGAGTCAGGCCTGGACAGCGGCGGGAACCCCTTCTACAGCACGTCCGCCGCCTCGCGCTCCTCCTCGGCCGCCTCCTCGGACGACGAACACGAGCGCCCCGGCCCCGCGCTGCCTCCCGACGCCCCCGAAGCGCAGGAGTCCGACGAGGACGAGGCCAGCGCGGGTTGGAGTGCCACGCTGCGGGACCGCCCGCCCCCGCGCTTCGTGGACACTGGCGGTAAGGCGCGGCCCGCGGGGGCGGGGGCGGCCTGGGGAGGCGTGAGCTCGGGGCTGGGAGAACTCCAGACGCTCCGCGGGCCGGCTGCTCGAGGGCGACTTTTCGCGTCAGCACACAGATGGGGCCCCGGCAGCGGGGATTTGCGAGAATCAATCTGGTTTCGTGGTGGTGGTTGGTGGGGGCCGCTCCGACTTCCCCGCGGATGGAGAGGATGAGGCGGAGGCCCAGGTGGACCAGCACCTCGCTCCAGGACCAAGGGGGGGGGCCTTCCCTCCCTTGCTGGGAGTGTCCAACCCAGTCACACCTGTGGGGTTGCTCGTTAGGGGTGCATTTGAGTTAGGTTCCTAAGGCCCGATGTGTGTGTGTGTGTGTGTGTGTGTGTGTGTGTGTGTGTGTGTGTGTGTTGCGGGTGGGGGGTGCGTAAATCGTTTTGTGTGGATGGCCCCAGAGCAGCGTTACCCAAGTGCCAGGGGTGGGGCAGCCAGCCTTTGGAGGGAGGCCTAGTGTGAGCCGGGACGTCTTCACTGGCTGGTGTTTTCTCCAGTGAATCTGACCAACTTTGTGCATGCCTTTCAGGATCACTTGCTCAGAGCAGAGAAGAGTGAGAGGACCAGTTAGCAGCGTTAAGCTGTCTGCTCTCGCTCCAGAACGCACTTGTGTGTTCTGCTTACCGACATGGTCATGGTCAAGCCCCTGATATCTGGGGGTTGCAGGCCTGCTGGCGGTTGTGGCTGCTTGAAATCCTCCTTTACTGCCTTCTTTTTGGGAAGGTAATTCTGACACGTCTCTGCTTAGCCTGCAGAAGCTCTGCGGCCTCTGCCCTCTGGGAGAGGTGGAGACCAGCCAGCAGTCCCACCTGTCCCCTGATGCTTTCTCTTCCTTGCTCGACAGCCTACTGTGGCAGGCCCTTGTTTCTGCACACC
>NW_026746022.1:0-2437 GCF_022355385.1 Mustela nigripes
AATAATAATTCCATGGTCACATAAAAGTCTGGATCTTGGTAACCAGACAACATGGTTCTGGTTCAGATAAGGATGAAGACACAACCTCTTCCCAGGGAGCAAATCCCACACTCTCAGGGATCCTGACATGTCTCATGGGTGATGAGTTCCTTTGCTCCATGGAATTGTCTGAGTGCAAAGGATATAGGCACCCTTCAGGGTTCATTCTGTTTTCTTCATAAATTCCCCAGTTCAAGTCAATAGTGATTCACTGGGTCAGGTTCCAGAGACCAGGATGGTCCACCAGTGAGCAGCAAACCCTATTTCCCCACCCACTGTCAAGGAAGGCTAACAGGGGCTTGTGTTCCACTGGGAGCATAATGAGCCACCCCCCAAGCTCCTAAACAACCTACACTCCTCCTCTGTTTCTCCCCCTCACAAAGGGCACAGCACTCTGTTACAGCTCTGAGTCTGAGCTTTAATTAAAAAAAAAAGTTTCTACTATAAGAAAGTGGTTCACAGAAGAGAAAAACATGAGTCCCCATGAAGGGTTTTTTAATTCCTCAAAAGATTGTTTTCCCATTGTTTTATTTAAACAGGAAATAAAAACACACAGATCGCCCCTTCCATTAGCAGGTATGATTCACTGTGGTGAATTAAAGAGCAGGAAATAAGAATAATAGCCATTCTGATGACCTGCCATTTCCATAATCAAAGTTTTTTTTTAAGATTTTATTTATTTTTCAGAGAGAGGGAGGAGCGAGAGTGAGCACAAATAGACAGAGAGGCAGGCAGAGGCAGAGGGAGAAGCAGGCTCACGGCCGAGCAAGGAGCCTGATGTGGAACTCGATCCCAGGATGCTGGAATCATGACCTGAGCCTAAGGCAGCTGCTTAACGAAATGAGCCACCCAGGCGTCCCTTCCATAATCAACCTTTTGAAACTTCACTGACATGCAAAGAAAGGAGCACAAACCAATATCTCGTCCTGGCAGCACAGAGCAGTCAGAATTGGAGTGACAGGGACAGACAATGAGGTTGTGTGTGTTGGGTGAGGCTGGTGGCACAGAAGAAGGTGTTCTGCCAGTTCTCCACCTGTGGCTCACTTGTCCTCATCCAGGAAACTGCTCACAGCTCTGACCTGTCACAACCGTCACACGGGAGACGCAGCCACCCCCTGGAGCCAGTCCTGCCCACAACCTCTTGCAGAATGCACTCAGCTCTATTCTGGGACCCCTGTCAGCTCTACTCAGACCTGGAATTCCCCTGTCTGCCAGAAAGCTCCTGGATTCCTTCTCCTTCTTCCAAAATTACACTGGCCCAAGGCTTTCATGAGAAATGCAGAATGCTACGTAATGAATGGTTAACACCTACTTTTGCCTTCTGTCATATTTCTCTCCACTTACCTCCTACCTGGTAAATGGTCAGTAACCTACCAATGGAACCTGAATGTGCTCTGTGACCTGAGACTTTCATTATAGCCTTCTGAGGACTCCTTGTGCAATAAAATACCATATCTCATGACAGGAGGGTTTAAAACTATTTCTGTAGGGACGCCTGGATGGCTCAGTTTGTTAAGTGGCTGCCTTCGGCTCAGATCATGATCCCAGCGTCCTGGGATCGAGTCCCACATCGGGCTCCTTGCTTGGCGGGGAGCCTGCTTAACCCTCTGCCTCTGCCTGTCACTCTGTCTGCCTGTGCTTGCTCTTGCTTCTCTCTCTAGAACAAATAAATAAATAAAATATTTTAAAAAAACTATTTCTGTAAAGATTTTATTTATTTATTTAAACAGAGATCACAAGCAGGCAGAGAGAGAGAAAGGGAAGCGGGCTCTCTGCTCAGCAGAGAGACTGATGTGGGGCTCAATTTCAGGACCCTGAGATCATGACCTGATCTCTACCGAAGGCAGAGGTTTTAACCCACTGAGCCACCCAGGCATCGTGTCGGGGGCAAGGATTAAAACTATTATTTACAGAACAATACAGCCAAATCATCTGATTTTAATTTGCTCTTCAATAGACATTACAGTTTCTGTGTAAAATGCCTTTCCATAGATATTACCTGCCAGCATTTTCATAAGGAGGAAACAGAAACTCTGTGGTATAACCTGACTCACCTAAGGTCAGGCAAGCAGTTGCAGAACTCACCCCAGGGCTCCTGACACCAAGCTCTTTGGAGCCAAGAGCATGCATCTATCCATAAGAATTTCCAAAGTGTCTCCTTCTGACTCTACCACCAAAGAAACTGCAGAAAAAATACAGCACGTCAAAGTATCTAGATGATGCATTTAGTTAAATTATAAAACCAATGTCAACTTTTAAACAGTAAATGGCAACTTTGAATAACTTTGAATTTTCCCTATACGTTAATTATAACTCTTCTGATGAAAAGACTGATAAATTAGGAAACATCTCCTTTGACAAATGACAAGACATCATCCAAGTCTGTATCTGATGACAA
>NW_026746023.1:0-2437 GCF_022355385.1 Mustela nigripes
AGATCAGAAAGGAACAGAGACCATATACAGTAACAGTCACCTTACAGGCAATACAATGGCACTAAATTCATATCTCTCAATAGTTACCCTGAATGTTAATGGGCTAAATGCCCTTGTCAAAAGACACAGGGTATCAGAATGGATAAAAAAAAAAAAAAAAACCAAAACCCATCAATATGCTGCCTTCAAGAAACTCATTTTAGACCCAAAGATACCTCCAGATTTAAAGTGAGGGGGTTGAAAACAATTCACCATGCTAATGGACATCAAAAGAAAGCTGGGGTGGCGATACTTATATCAGATCAATTATATTTTAAGCCAAAGCCTATAATAAGAGATGAGGAAGGACACTATATCATTCTCAAAGGGTTTGTCCAACAAGAAGATCTAACAATTTTCAATATCTATGCCCCCTAACATGGGAGAAGTCAACTATATAAACCAATGAATAACAAAATCAAAGAAACACATTGACAATAATACAATAATAGTAGGGGACTTTAACACTCCCCTCACTGAAATGGACAGATTATCCAAGCAAAAGGTCAACAAGGAAATAAAGGCCTTAAATGACACACTGGGCCAGATGGACATCACAGATCTATTCAGAACATTCCATCCCAAAGCAACAGAATACACATTCTTCTCTAGTGCATATGGAATATTCTCCAGAATAGATCACATCCTGGGTCATAAATCAGGTCTCAACTGACACCAAAAGATTGAGATCATTCCCTACATATTTTCAGACCACAAGGCTCTGAAGCTAGAACTCAATCACAAGAGGAAATTTGGGAAAAAACCAAATACCTGGAGACTAAAGAGCATCCTTCTAAAGAATGAATGGGTCAACCAGGAAATTAAAGAAGAACTGAAAAATCAATGGAAACAAATGATAATGAAAACACAAAGTTTAAAATCTGTTCGTCACAGCAAAGGCAGTCCTGAGAGGAAAATATACAGTGATACAAGTCTTTCTCAAGAAACAAGAAAGGTCTCAGGTACACGACCTAATCATACACCTAAAGGATCTGGAGAAAGCACAACAAAGAAAGCCTAAACCCAGCAGGAGAAGAGAAATAATAAAGATCAGAGCAAAAATAAATGA
Organism: Mustela nigripes; assembly: GCF_022355385.1. Lineage (NCBI taxonomy): Eukaryota > Metazoa > Chordata > Mammalia > Carnivora > Mustelidae > Mustela > Mustela nigripes. Next base: position 1,109 of record NW_026746023.1, read on the forward strand.
AATAGAAATCAAAAAAACAATAGAACAAATTAATGAAACTAGTAGCTGGTTCTTTGAAAAAATTAATAAGATTGATAAAACGCTGGCCAGACTTATCAAAATGAAAAGAGAAAGGACCCAAGTAAATAAAATCATGAATGAAAGAGGAGAGATCACAACCAACACCAAAGAAATACAAACAATTATAAGAACATAATATGAGCAACTCTATGCCAACAAATTTGATAATCTGGAAGAAAAGGATGCATTCCTAGAGACATATAAACTACCACAACTGAACCAGGAAGATATGGAAAACCTGAACAGATCCATAACAAGTAAAGAGATTGAAAGAATCATCAAAAATTTCCAAACAAACAAAAGCCCAAAGCCAGATGGCTTCCCAGGGGAACTCTATCAAACATCTAAAGAAGAATTAATTCCTTTTCTCCTGAAACTGTTCCAAGAAATAGAAATGGAAGGAAAACCTCCAAACTCATTTTATGAGGCCAGTATCACCTTGATCCCAAAATCAGACAAGGATCCCATAAAAAAAAGGGAACTACAGACCAATATCTTTAATGAACACAGATGCTAAAATTCTCACCAAAATACTAGCTAATAGGATCCAACAGCACGTTAAAAGGATTATTCACCATGACCAAGTGTGATTTATTCGAGGGCTGCAAGGTTGGTTCCACATCTGCCAATCAACCAATGTGATACAATACATTAATAAAAGAAAAAACAAGAACCATAAGATACTCTCAAGAGATGCTGAAAAAGCATTTGTCAAAGTTTGACAGCACACCTTCCTGATCAAAACTCTTCAAAGTGTAGGCATAGAGGGCACATACCTCAATGTTATTAAAGCCAACTATGAAACACCCACTGCAAATATCATTCTCAATGGAGAAGAAATGAGAGCTTTTTCTCTAAGGTCAGGAACACGGCAGGAATGTCCATTATTACCACGCTATTCAACATAGTACTAGAAGTCCTAGCCTCAGCAATCAGAAAACAAAAAGAAATTATAGGCATCCAAATTGTCAAATAATAAGTCAAACTATCACTCTTTGCAGATTATATGATCCTTTATGTGGAAACCCCAAAAGGCTCCACTCCAAAACGGCTAGAACTTATACAGGAATTCAGTAAAGTGTCAGGATATAAAATCAATGCACAGAAATCAGTTGCATTTCTCTACACCAACAACAAGACAGAAGAAAGAGAAAATAAGGAGTCAGTCTCATTTACAATCAATTGCGCCCAAAGCCATAAGATACCTAGGAATAAACCTAAACAAAGAGACAAAGAATCTATACTCAGAAAACTATAAAGTACTCATGA
>NW_026746024.1:0-2436 GCF_022355385.1 Mustela nigripes
GCTCAGCAGGGAGCCTGCTTCTTCCTCTCTCTCTGCCTACTTGTGATTTCTGTCAAATAAATAATAATCTTAAAAAAAAAAAAAGAAAAGAAAACAAGAACTCTACTTCAAAAAGATATATGTACCCCTATGGTTATGGCGGCATTGTTTACAGTAGCCAAGATATGGAAGCAGCCTAAGTGTCCAATAACAGATGAATGGATAAAGATGTGATATATATAAAATGCAATTATTACTCAGCATAAAAAAGGTGAAATCTTGCCATCTATGACAACATGGGTGGACCTACAGGGTATTATTCTAAGTGATATAAGTCAAAAACAAGTACCTTATGATTTTACTTATATGTGGAATCTAAAAGCAAGCAAACAAAGAAACAGATCCCTAAATATAGACGAAACTGGGGATGGCTAGAAGGGAGGGTGGTGGCAGGGTACATGCAACTCTTAATTTTGGGATTGTGAGTTCAAGCCCCATGATGGGGACAGAGATTACTTTAAAAACTAAAAATAGGGGCGCCTCAGTTGTTAAGTGTCTGCCTTTGTCTCAGGTCATAATTCCAGGGTCCTGGGATCGAGCCCCACATCGGGCTCCCTGCTCAGCGGGAAGCCTACTTCTCCCTCTCCCACTCTCTCTGCTTGTGTTCCCTCTCTTGCTGTGTCTCTCTCTGTCAAATAAATAAAAATCTTTAAAAAATAATAATAATAAATAAAAATAGTAAAGAACAATAAAAAATTTAAAAGGATAAAACTGGAATGCGTGGGTGACTCAGTCGGTTAAGCATCTGCCTTCAGCTGGGGTCATGATCCCATGATCCTGGGATCGAGTCCCACATCAACTCCCTGCTCTGTGGGGAAACTGCTTCTCCCTCTGCCTGCTGCTCCCCCACCTGTGCACTCATTCTCTCACGCTCGCTCGCGCTCTCTCTCTCTCTCTGACAAATAAATAAATAAAATCTGTAAAGAAAAAAAAAAGATAAGAACTAAGCCACAGGAATAAAAAAAGTATAGCACACAAAAAAGTGGGTGAATACAGAATGGTATTTGTCAATTATATCTCAAGCTAGGGGGAAAAAATTGGCATTAATTGATCCACAAGAGTCTTAAACCACAAGAGTCTTAAAAGGATACATGATCACATTAACTAGAACTCAAGTACTTAGGAAAATGATTGCTGCATCCTAAGCACATTCTACCTATTGATTTAATAAATGAATTAGAGATGAAATATTCACTTTATCACCTCCTCTTCACTCTTTATTTTCTACTGCACACTTATTTTCAGCCACAAACACTGTCTTGAAAGGGGTTAACCATAACCTCCTAACTACCAACTCCAATAAAGCTCCAAAAAGCTTCAGTTTTCAATTAACCTCTCTCAACAGCTTTCAACAATACTGTCCCCTCCTCTCTCCTTCATGAAGCTGTTAACAATGGGGTAAACATAATCCTAATTATCAGACTATTTTAGAAGGCGGCCTAGGATTTCTACCTCTCAAACACACGATTTAGTTAATCTCCACACGATTAACTAAAAGATTAGAATCTAGGGGTGCCTAGCCAGCTTAGTCAGAAAAGCATTAACTATTCATCTCAGGGTCATGAGTTCAAACCCCATGTTGGGGGGTAAAGATTGCCTAAAAATAAAATCTTTAAAAAAAAAATTAGAATCTAACCAATATTCACATTTTCCTTCTATTTTTCAACTTCCGGAAAACTGGCAACTAATTAAAGATGACACTTACCTCAAAATGACAGCCCCCATTTCAGTCTTATTTTATCAGAAGATGGCATTATTTTTTTAAACTGAAGTTTTCATGAAGACTTTCAAATTAGAAGACACACTACAAAAAAGGATGAAGATAAAAGGTATTAACACTAAATGAGCTAAATTAAAAATAAAGTTGTTACTTGTATGACATGATAGCTTATAACTATATTTTTAAATATGGGGAAAAATATAAAAAACATATGAACTACAATAATAAAATTGTAGAGCATTAGAGAGAGAAGGGACCTAAAGGAGACATCCTATTCAACTATCTAAATCCTCTCATTTAGGTCACCTTTTTGAAACCTCTTTTCTGTAACATGCTCTTTCTTTCTACTTCTCAACCTATTCCTCTATCTACATCATAAGCTACTATTGATAGCTTATTTCACTTTCCCCCTTTCCTTCTTTAATATAATATTTAAAGCACACACAATATACAGAAAGATGCATGCAAGCAAACAAAATGAATGCTATAAATCACCATCCCAAAGAACCAATACCATTACATCTACCTACATGCTCTTCTCATCCCAACCTTTATCCTAAATAATTATTCCATTACTGTTTAAAACAGAACTTTGTCACATATGTATATATCCATAAATAATGGTTTGTTTAGGTTTATATTCCTGGCTCCCTTTTTCAGCTTGATAAATTCATATG
>NW_026746025.1:0-2435 GCF_022355385.1 Mustela nigripes
ATTCCAGAAACGATTCAACAGATCATTTGCAGGGTAACTGGTGAATCCACACTGACCCCTGGGGTCACCGTTTCCTTTCCTAAGAAATTGCACGAGACTAGCCTCACACGTTTTTGGATCAGCTACTGGACAGAGACACAGGAGGGCGCGGCAAAGCATCTGGCTACAACAGAGGGAGAGCTGTGGCTACTGAAGCAAGCAGGGCCCAAAAGCTACTCCACCCACTTATCGTGTCTGACTCATGTGAAACGAAATTCAACCCAGTGCTATGTGCTTGTGAAAGGCACAGGTCACAGCAAAGCGGGGAGGCAGCCAGCAGGGCAAAGGACGGAGTGCGGCCGCAAGAACAGACTAGAAAGGCGCGCCCAAATTTCACTCCCTTCTAATTTTCACGCATCCTTCGGGAACAGCATGGCGTCTGAACAAGGAAACCACCAACTGCTCTGCACCCTCACGGTGACAGAGTTACCCAACTCTGCATTTGCCGAAACACTCCTAGAACTGGACACGACTGTACCGTCACCGTTAGCAACTCACCCGCGGGAACGAGGCTGGAACACCCGGGTGCACAGTGTCACAGAAGCAGGCCTAAGTCGAGCACGCGCTCCCTGGCACGCCCGGCTACCCGGCACATCTGCCCCGGAGGCATCCTTCTGGGAGAGACCAGGAAAGCAGAAGAGGCAGGAGAATGACTTCACAGACACAAGTGCAGAAGGCGCACAGCACACCGCCTTGGACTCACGATCTGCTGTCCCCCGGCGTCTCCCCAGAGGCAGGGTCCCTGCGGCAGCCCTCCAGGTGGCGCGCCACGGACACAGAGTTCGAAAGGGCGAGCTGCGCCCTCCTGGCAGCCCAGCCTCCATGCCGGGCGCCACAAGCTGCTCCACTACCACGGACGCCGCTAGGGTACAGGAAGCCACGACCGCACAACAGTCCCAGTCCCTGGCGGTCCGTCTCTGCGGCCCTCTGTGACCCTACAGGCTCACGTGCACAGGCAGCCCCGCTCCAAAGGTGAGTCCCACGAGAGCAGGCCCCCACGATGAGCCCGCGGCAGCCGCACACCCCCCACAGGAGCTAACCCGCCCGCCTCTGACTCCTCCTCGGGACCGTCTTTCCCTGTGGCCGCTGCCTAGGCCAGGCCACAGGTGTCCTCAGCAGAGGAGCATGGGCAGGGGAGCATGGGCATGTTCCCGGCAGGCGCCCACGGGAACAGGGACCCCACCCGCGCACCCGGCGCCAGGCCGGCAGCCTGCCCTCGCCTCAGCAGCCACTTCTGCAGAGCCGGCGGCAGCCGCATGCCCGCCGCACAGACGGAAGCCGGCCTGGGACGGACAGAGCTCGTTCTCCCGGACTCCGCCGCCGCCGAGCCCTCTCTCTTCTCTGAAGCCACACAAGCTATTTGCACTCGCTCGTTCGGGGGGAGGCACAGCACCCCAGAGGCGGTGCTCCTGCTTGAGAACCCCTTTCCTGTCCTGTCCCCAGAGGCCCCAGAGACCTGTCTGGTGCGATAGGAAACAGGCGGGGACAGACACTACACTCAGCCGAGAGGCCGAGAAGTGGTCCAGGGGTATTCTTCCCAGAACACGGACGGAGATCAGAGTCAGAGCCTCCTCCCACGCTCCAGAAGATGGCCAGAGCCCCTGGCCACGATGCGACTGGAAGCTACACCGCCTCCCTGGGGTTCCCGTTCTCTCACCCCAGGGCTTTCTCCACCCTTGACTTCCTGGCCCTTTCCCTACCTCACGGAAACGCATCAGGGAAACTCCCTCTTCTCCAGGCTCTTACCGTGTTCCACGACGCAGAGCCTGCAGCAGGCCGCTGCCTTCCTGACGTGGCTTTCCTCACGGGCTCCGTGCACTCCCCTGCAGTCCCCAGTTTCCCTCCTACCTTTCAGATGAAACATAAGCTTGCCGGAAAGTCCCCTCCCAATGCACCCCCAAGCCTCTACAGGCTTTCTTGTTTCTAAAGATGAGAGCAAGCGAACACGCATGCACACACGCATGCACACACAAAGAGACAGAAGGAGAGGGAGAACCCGAAGCAGATTCTGCAATGAGCTTGGAGCCCGATGATCCCACAATCCCGAGATCACGACCTGAGCTGAAACCAAGAGTTGGACATCCAACTAACGGCCCCACGCAGGTGCCCCTCTGCAGGCTCTGTGAACACAGCGAGTTCTTCCTGCTCCCTGGGTTCAGCTGCAGTTGGGACTCAGTCCTTGGCGCGTGCCTCCCTTTCAGTCTCAGACCACAAAATCACACCACATTCTGGAGCTTCCCGAAACCCTCCAACTCCAGGGCACCCAGCCTCCCGGCCTTCTCACTGCCTGCCTCTCCAGTTTTTTGTTTTTTTTTTTTTGTCTCCCCTTTTAAAGCCCGCCTCCCTTTGGGACCCCGTCGGTGACCCAACAGCCCCCCCACCCCGGGAAAGCTTTG
>NW_026746026.1:0-2435 GCF_022355385.1 Mustela nigripes
TGAACTTGTCAGACTTCGCTGGAAACAAGTATTTCAAGGACAGTGTTATCTGAAGAATCATGACTATTAATATATGTGACTTTATCCATTCTGAAGCAAAAGCCTTCTGGTGTCTCAGACATGTGCCTCTTGGTCATTCAGATTTCAAGTCATCAGTTGGCCACTATTTTAGGAACCAGTTCTCTCGTAGACTAGGTTGTCGGAACCCTGGGGCCAAAGATACCTTCTGTTGTCATTTGAACCCATTCACAATCTTTGCATTTTATTACAATTAATATACAAATATCACCTAAGGTGTGTGAAGTATGTTTATGTGTATTTAGTGCCTTTTAACCAATTGTTTCTGTTAAATAAATATCTTTGTGCATTTTAGGTTTGCTTTTCCAGAGGCATTTCATCGTCTTCTGTGTCTCTCTTAACCAGACGTAATTTCTCTTATTTAAAAAAGATGTACTTATCTATTTTAGAGAGAAAGAGGGTAGGGGGAGCGAGGGGCAGAGGGAGAGGAAAAGAGAATCTCAAGCGGACTTCACGCTGAGTGCAGAGCAGGACACGGGTTCAGTCTTCTGACCCTGGGATCACGGCCTGAGCTGAAACCAAGAGTCAGATGCTTAACTGACTGAGCCACTCAGGAGCCCCCAGACATAATTTCTTGAAAGATAATTTAGATTGTACTGGACAACCACCAGACAACCCATTGGTCCATCTGGATTTAAAATATATACCAAGAAAGTGTGAAGTGGCATTGGAGAAATTTCAGAAGAAGATGGAGAATTTCCAGATAACCAATTTTAGTTTGGATTTTTTTTTGTAATATTGAAGTGAATTTCTTTACATGTAGATATTATTATTATTATTATTTAGGATTTTATTATTTTTAAGTAATCTGTACACCCAACATGGGGCTTATACTCCCAACCCCTAGAGCAGAAGTCACATGCTCTTCTGACTGAGCCAGCCAGGCGCTCCTTTCACATGTAGGTTTTAATTTTTCCTGTCTGAAGTGTTCACTTGGCAAGCGAGAAGAGAGAGACCTCAGGTAGGACCCAGGGCAGAAATGACCTAGGGACTGCGGGGGAGGGAGGGAAGAGCAGTAGACGGGGTTGGGGGGTGTCAGGGTTGAGGGGCCACTGGCAGCCACATGGGTCATCAGATAGCATGAGGGGTTAGGCTGGAAATACTGAGCAAAGGATTGTATCTGAGGTCTGGAGACAAAGGGGAAAAGGGCAGAGAAGTGAGAACGCATAGGGCAGGGTCAGCTGAAAGAAGTCCAGCCGTTTTAAAAACACAGTTCAAGAATATTCTGTGTGATGTCATCTGTGCCACCAACTAGACCTTGCCTTGCTCTGGGGGTAACTGTCTTCATTGTTGTGTTCTAGGAAAGGAACGGTTTTCTGTCACTCAAGAATCTTATGAGGGCCGAGGGCATTTGTATTGTATTTTGTGATTAAAGATGGAGATGCTGCTTATCTTATTTCTTTTAAGCCTTCCAAGGGCTTTCCTGCTCTTGGGTCTCTTTGTAATCAAATCTGCTTCTCCAGCAGTAATGGTAGCATCTATTATCTTGCCTGAGCCACCAGCCACCGGATCTCCTCGCGGCTTCCGCATCGCTTGGGTTTGTGGACTGTCCTGCAGTGCTGTCTAGTGTTCCTGACAGTAGGTTTTAGGCGTGTAGCTGACTTCTACTGCCTAGGATTTTCCCATCTCTTCTTAACACTTGAATTTGGCAAAGCAATCACTTGATATTTTCCACCCCGTGTTCAAGCCTCCCTGGGAGGTCATTGGTGTCACACCAAGGAAGACTTCCCATTGACAGGAAAAATGTTTGCATTGGAGTTGGGAATGTCACCCCCTCTGGAAGATAGGCATGTTGTCATTTCAGATGAAGGAGTGAAAGCAAATAAGAACATATTTTCCCAAGTGCACTGAGTCCACAACAGAACTGGAAAGGGAGAGATGTACTCCTCGTTCCCAGGCACATCCTTGGGCTTTCTTTTCTTCTCACCAGAGCTCTGGCTCCTGCAGCACAGAATAATCATCCTCAAATCCAACCTCACACTTAAGTTCTCAGACCTGATTCTAAGATGCTGGGTTCAAGGAGTGGGGTGGGCAAGGGGGTCCTGCCTGTAGAGGGGGGTCTGCATTAGTCCAATATGCTAGCTCTCCATTCACTGTAACCTTGAATTTTTATATCACGTGGATCTGTCTTTAATCATGCCTTGTAATTAAGCAGAAACTTAGTGGATAGAGACTTACAGTCACATGACTGGTCCCAAAGCCAGATGCAAAGGTGTCTTTCTCCTCTTTGCTCCCGCACCCCCACCTCTCAGAAAGTCCCATCTTGTCCTTTGGAGTGGGCTGTAGAGGGTTTCATTTAATGCCCTCAGCCCCCCAGTCCTCCTGTCCCCATATCTCCATCCTCACCGGATAGACAC
>NW_026746027.1:0-2435 GCF_022355385.1 Mustela nigripes
ACTCAAGGGAAACTTGCACGATGGAGCTATGTGAAAGCCTCACTTTAGGAGAACCCTTTAGGGCCCCAGTGCCACCGCTTCATTCCAAGGTCTCCATAGACACAAAATCATATTAGGACACACCACGGGAGAGTCCATTTCAACTCAGCCTCCTCGGTTGCTCCCCCAGATCCAGCAGATCTAACCTGTCTTGTTGCTTGGAGACACTTGGAATGCGAGGTGGGCTACCCAGACATCCATCCTTAGAAACCTGCTCGGGATCCTAGTCCTGCAGCCAACCGACAGGTATCCATTGTCCTGCAGAAGAATCTTTGCAGTTGGGAGCTCCGCACAACTCCCATCGTGGGAAAACCCACATGGCCTTGTTATCCACCCCCCCTTCAAGAAGGGGCCATCAGGGACAGAATGTCCAACCTGAGCGAACGTCTGATCCTCGCCCTGACTTCATATGCACGAGATCTCGATTCAGTCTGTAGATTGTGCCTGCCATATCCTCACCCAGAAACCTAGGCCTAGCTTGGGTTCTCAGACTTCCGTTCTCAGACTACTGTCCCACAAGCCCTCCAGTTTGGCATTCCAGAACTACAATGCAGCACTCTGCCTGCCCTTCAGAAGAAAAACATTGCCATCTGGGGCAACCCAGAAACCCCAAATGAGGATAACCTGCACGCCATTCGGCTCTACCCCAAATATATAGGCTGTCCTGGGCACTAATGCCCTTTCTGACGCAGCCTGAGCCTGGACCTCCTGGCCCCACCCAGACAACTGGCCGCACACTGAGCACATCGGACCCGTCATTGCCTTAGGTCGTAATCTCTTCTCAACCTCGGTTTTCAGGCCTCAGAACCTAGACCTTATCGCCAATCACGGCCAGGGTTTGAAAGTGATTCAGAAATCAGAACTCTTTCCCCATGGCAAGAAACCTTGTGGTTGGCATGTTGTCCAAGATTCAGTGTACTTGAAACCTGTGTGTCCCATGAGGCCCCGCCCATGTGTGCGGGCCACATTGGTCACAAACACACATTGTGACCCTCAGGCTTTTGTCTCTGGATTTTTTATCAGCGATGGCCGTGGAATGTTGGGGAGGCCTCATGGGCCATGGACGAATCTTGCTCTCTGTGGACTTGGCCCGATCCCAATCGTTTTTCATCAATCTGTGGGATGGGAGGACTCCTTTCAGATTTGTAAACTCAGGTGTCCCACAAAAAGAGGAATTCCAAAGCAGAGCCCTGGGGAAGAGTGAAGGGACAACCCGAACAATATTTAAAATTTGGGGCCTAGGGGCATGGCAAGCCCAATATGCTGTCTCTCCATCCAGCCACTGAGAGGCCTTACCTGAGTACTGGTCTCAGGCTAAGGGTCACAATGTGTGTTTGTGACCAATGGGGACCGCAAGCATGGGCGGGGCCTCATGGCCACACTGGTTTCAACTACAATGAACATTGTACAACATGCCAACCACAAGGTTTCTTGCCATGGGGAAAGAGTTCTGATTTCTGCATCATTTTCAAACCCGGGCCGTGATTGGAGATAAGGTCTAGGTTGTGAAGCCTGAAAACCGAGGTTGAGAAGAGATGTCGACCTAAGGCAATGACGGGTCCGATGTGCTCAGTGTGCGGCCAGCTGTCTGGGTGGAGTCAGGAGGTCCAGGATCAGGCTGTGTCAGAAAGGGCATTAGTGCCCATGTCAGCCTATATATTTGGGGTACAGCCGAATGGTGTGCCCCGTTGATCCTCATTTGGGGTTTCTGGGTAGCCCCAGATGGCAATGTTTTTCCTCTGGAGGGCACACAGAGTACTGCATTTTTAGTCTGGATTGCCAAACTGGAGGGCTTGTGGGCCAGTAGTCTGAGGACGGAAGACTGAGAACCCAGCTTGGCCTAGTTTCTGGGTGAGGAAATGGCAGGCACAATCTACAGACCTGAATCGAGATCTCGTGCATCTGAAGTCAGGGTGAGGATCAGACGATTGTTCAGGTTGGACATTCTGTCCCTGATGGCCCCTTCTTGAAGGTGGGGTGGATCACGAGGCCATGGGGGTTTTCCCACGATGGGAGTTATGAGAAGCTCCCAACTGCAAAGATTCTTCTGCAGGACAATTGAGACCTCTTAGGGGCTACAGGAGGATTCCGAGCAGGGTTCTAAGGATGGATGTCTGGGTAGCCCACCTCGCATTCCAAGTGTCTCCAAGCAACAAGACAGGTTAGATCTGCTGGATCTGGGGGAGCAACCGATGAGGCTGTGTTGAAATGGACTCTCCTGTGGATGCGTCCTAATATGATTTTGTGTCTATGGAGACCTTGAAATGAAGCAGTGGCACTGGGGCCCTGAACGGTTCTCCTAAAGAGAGGTTTTCAGACAGCTCCATCGTGCAAGTTTCCCAAGTGTAGATGAGATTTGTTCTGATGGGTGAGTCAAGAAACAGCCATATGCTGTT
>NW_026746028.1:0-2435 GCF_022355385.1 Mustela nigripes
TACACTCTAGTTCCATCCACGTTGTCGCAAATGGCAAGATTTCATTTCTTTTGATGGCTGCATAGTATTCCATTGTGTATATATACCACCTCTTCTTTATCCATTCATCTGTTGATGGACATCTATGTTCTTTCCATAGTTTGGCTATTGTGGACATTGCTGCTAAAAACATCGCGTGCACGTGCCCCTTCAGATCACTATGTTTGTATCTTTAGGGTAAATGCAATTGCTGGGTCATAGGGTAGTTCTATTTTCAACATTTTGAGGAACCTCCATGCTATTTTCCAGAGTGGTTGCAACAGCTTGCATTCCCACCAACACTGTAGGAGGGTTCCCCTTTCTCCACATCCTCGCCAGCATCTTTCATTTCCTGACTCGTTAATTTTAGCCATTCTGACTGGTGTGAGGTGATATCTCATTGTGGTTTTCATTTGTATTTCCCTGATGCTGAGTGATATAGAACACTTTTTCATGTGTCTGTTGGCCATCTGGATGTCTTTGCAGAAATGTCTGCAAATATTCATGTCTTCTGCCCATTTCTTGATTGGATTATTTGTTCTTTGGGTGTTAAGTTTGCTAAGTTCTTTATAGATTTTGGACACTAGTCCTTTATCTGATATGTCATTTGCAAATATCTTCTCCCACTCTGTCAGTGTCTTTTGGTTTTGTTAACTGTTTCCTTTGCTGTACAAAAGCTTTGGATATTGATAAAATCCCAATAGTTCATTTGTGCCCTTGCTTCCCTTGCCTTTGGCAATGTTCCTAGGAAGATGTTGCTGCGGCTGAGGTCAAAGAGGTTGCTGCCTGTGTTCTCCTCAAGGATTTTGATGGATTCCTTTCGCACGTTGAGGTCCTTCATCCATTTTGAGTCTATTTTTGTGTGTGGTGTAAGGAAATGGTCCAATTTCATTGTTCTGCATGTGGCTGTCCAATTTTCCCAGCACCATTTATTGAAGAGGCTGTCTTTTTTCCAATGGACAATCTTTCCTGCTTTGTTGAAGATTAGTTGACCATAGAGTTGAGGGTCTATTTCTGGGCTCTCTATTCTGTTCCATTGATCTATGTGTCTGTTTTTGTGCCAGTACCATGCTGTCTTGATGATGACAGCTTTGTAATAGAGCTTGAAGTCTGGAATTGTGATGCCACCAACGTTGGCTTTCTTTTTCAATATTCCTTTGCTATTCGAGGTCTTTTCTGGTTCCATATAAGATTTAGGATTATTTATTCCATTTCTTTGAAAAAGATAGATGGTACTTTGATAGGAATTGCATTAAATGTGTAGATTGCTTTAGGTAGCATAGACATTTTCACAATATTTATTCTTCCAATCCAGGAACATGGAACATTTTTCCATTTCTTAGTGTCTTCCTCAATTTCTTTCACGAGTACTTTATAGTTTTCTCAGTATAGATTCTGTGTCTCTTTGGTTAGGTTAATTCCTAGGTATCTTATGGTTTGGGGTGCAACTGTAAATGGGATTGACTCCTCTAATTTCTCTTTCTTCTGTCTTGTTGTTGGTGTAGAGAAATGCAAATGATTTCTGTGCTTTGATTTTATTTTATTATTTATTATTTATTACTTTATTATTAAAGTGTCATTCTGACACTTTACTGAATTCCTGTACAAGTTCTAGCAGTTTTGGAGTGGAGTCTTTTGGGTTTTCCACATATAGTATCATATCATCTGCAAAGAGTGATAGTTTGACTTCTTTGCTGATTTGGATGCCTTTAATTTTTTTGTTGTTGTCTGATTGCTGAGGCTAGGACTTCTAGTACTATGTTGATAGCAGTGGTGATAAGGACATCCCTGCCGTGTTCCTGACCTTAGCGGAAAAGCTTTCAGTTTTTCTCCATTGAGAATGATATTTGCGGTGGGTTTTTCATAGATGGCTTTGATGATATTGAGGTATGTGCCCTCTATCCCTACACTTTGAAGAGTTTTGATCAGGAAGGGATGCTGTACTTTGTCAAATGCTTTTTCAGCATCTATTGAGAGAATCATATGGTTCTTGTTCTTTCTTTAATTAATGTGTTGTATCATATTGATTGATTTGCAGATGTTGAACCAAACTTGCAGCCCTGGAATGAATTCCCTTGGTTGTGGTGAATAATCCTTTTAATGTACTGTTGAATCCTATTGGCTAGTATTTTGGTGAGAATTTTCGCATCTGTGTTCATCAAAGATATTGGTCTGTAGTTCTTTTTTGATGGGATCCTTGTCTGGTTTTGGGATCAAGGTGATGCTGGCCTCATAAAATGAGTTTGGAAGTTTTCCTTCCATTTCTATTTTTTGGAACAGTTTCAGGAGAATAGGAATTAGTTATTTAAATGTTTGGTAGAATTCCCCTGGGAAGCCATCTGGCCCTGGGCTTTTGTTTGTTTGGAGATTTTTGATGACTGTTTCAATCTCCTTACTGGTTATGGGTCTGTTCAGGT
>NW_026746029.1:0-2435 GCF_022355385.1 Mustela nigripes
CTTGAGCTCACCACCCTGAGATCATGACCTGAGCCAAAAACAAGAGTCGGACATTTAACTGAGCCACTCACGCTCCCATCATATACATTTTAAATAGCATATTACAGTAGATGTCAGCCAGACACTGGTCTTAGCCACTCCAGTGCTGTTCAGTGGGCTCATGAAAGAAGTAGCCAGGGTGAGAGAGATGTAGGTTAACTTGGGCCCCGCAGCGTGGGTGCCTCACCAAGGCTACTGCTAGGGAAGTATGTCTGACCTGCCTGCAACAGAGGTCTCACAGGGTACCATCCCCTCAAGGAGATCAAACCAGCCACTTGGAGACTAGTTGGGGGACATCAGAGAAATGTCAGAGTCCTGTACCTATCGTGGGGTCTAGAGCAATTTGTTACCACTCCTTGTGCTGATTGCCTACTCAGGTCCTGGTGGGACAGAGCAAGCATCTCTCCTTCCATACCTTCCGCTCTGGGGACTGACTGCTGGAGTTGGAGAGAAGAGTAAGAGGGCATCTAGAAGGATCTGGAAGATGAAGAGAACTGGTATCACAAGCAGTTCATACTTAATTTGTATCAACCACTTCACCCTCACTGTTCTTCCCTCATTCTTCACAATTGCCTCGTGAGTGTTTTACTCCCATTTTACAGTAGAGAAAAGTGAGACTCCAAGAGGTTACATTAACCTGTCTGAGGTCCCGGAGATCACAGAGCTGTTGGGTGGCCATCTGGAATCCAGTCTTCTCAGGACACTGCGGTTCCCGTTTCCACCACGTGGTCCCTAGTAGCTTGCTCAGAGAGAGTTTTTAAAACTCCTAATGAAATGCACTGCATAAATTTTTGGGGGGGGAAGAAAACTGAGGTGATACTTAATACCCATCAAATGTTTCTATCTTGAGTGGCCCATATTATGTGTCATAGGATTAAATATGGTCTCTGCCCTTAAAAGCAGCTCAGTGGAAAGGAGTCCCGGTACAGCCAGGCCAGGTGCAGCGTGAAACAGATGTCTACACCCATGTTCATTTATCCAGACTCTGGAGCATCCCTCCCTCACCAGCCCCTCTTCTGTGTTCATCAGAATGAGGTAGTGAGCCAAAGGGATCTGTTTGAAGAGATCTGGGGACACATTGAGATAAAGGTATTTAAGAAAAGGGACCTCATCGTCTGATTCAGCTTTTCTGTTAAATTTTCACGATCATATTCAGTATTGCAATGTCTAGCTCTCAGGCCACTGCCATAGAGGGTGATGATCACTTGAAAATTGGACTAAAATCTCAAGTCACTACTGGTGAAACTGGTGTCCTATGTAGGCAACTCTCAGAAGATTTCATAGTTTCAACACGAGCATAATTCTAAACCATCATAACTGTTTTCTCATCTGCATCCCTGAGAAAAAGATTTAAGTGTATATATATATTTTTTTCAGATTTTATTTATTTATATGAGAGAGAGAGCACAAGCAGGAAGAGCACCAGCAGAGGCAGAGGGAGAAGCAGACTCCCCACTGAGCAGGGAGCCCAATGTGAGACTCAATCCCAGGACCCTAAGATCATGACCTGGGCTGAAGGCAGACACTTAATTGGCTGAGCCACCCAGGCTCCCCAGATCTAAGTGTGTTTGTTATTCCCACTTCAAAGATTAGGAAATTGTGCAATGGTGACACAGTTAATGAATGACCCAGTTAGGCTGAGTCCAGGGGCTGGGCCTTCCCCATTCCATCACACTTCCCACTATTTATGTGCTTCTCATACCCAACACATGAGCCATGGGTTTGCAGGTAGAAGAACCACAGTGGAAGGGCAAGATGCACAGTTGTTCACTTCCCGTGTTTTCATGTTCAGTGTGGAAGGCAGAAGAACGGCCCCTCAAAGATGTCCTGTCCTGATCCCTGGAACTGGGGAGTATGTTGTGTTACATGGTGAAAGGGACTTTGGAGATGCAGCTAAGGGTCTGAAAATGGGGAGATGATCTCCGTTATCCAGGGACCTGGTGTAATCTCAGAGGTTCTTGTAAGTGAGAGTGGGCAGGGAGAATCAGAGGCAGATGAGCTGTGCTGTGAGAACAAAGCTCAGAAAGATGTTCTTGGTGGCTTTGAAGATGAAAGGGGCTACAGACCCAGGACCATGGGTGGCCTTCAGCATGAAACACATTCTCCCAGTGATCCTCCAGAGGTGTGCACACAGCCTTGTGGGCACCATGTTGTTAGCTCTGGTAGACCTATTTCGGACTCCTGTGAGGCAGTGTATGTGTGGCATTCGAAGCCACTCTATGTGTCATAATTTGTTATAGCAGCATGAGAAACTACAATTCCCAGGAATTGTTTTCATTAGTAATAATGTTTTTTTCATAAAATTAGCTCATTCTTACCTGAGAATGATCATCAAATTGAACATTACAATCATTACTGACTGAATATGTAGGAACTGTGAGGAATTTGCCTCTCTT
>NW_026746030.1:0-2435 GCF_022355385.1 Mustela nigripes
CAGCTGAGATCTAGCCAATTCTGATAATTTCAAGAAACTAAAAGGTGGTAGTTGTTTCAGGCAACCACGTTTGGTTTATTGCAGAGCAGCAGATAACTGAACCTACTAAAAACTGGCATATTCCTAGTACAGCAATACTGTTCAATCAAAATATAATGCAATCCACATGTAATCTTAAATTTTTTAGCAGCCATATTGAAAAATGTAAAAAGAAAGAGGTAAATTTAATTTTATTAATAGAAAAATGTAAAAAGAAAGAGGTAAATTTAATTTTATTAATATATTTTAACTCCATATGGCAAATATATCATTCTATCATTTTATCACAAAAAATAATAATGAAGTATTTTATGATTTTATACTGTCTTAAAAATCTAGTACATACTCAGTACCTATAGCACATCTCAATTTGGGTTTGCCACATTCAGGTGGCCCATGGAGGCCAAATTGGTCAGCGGGACTCCAGAATGTGCTGATATGTGCTAACTTTTGAAAACCTCTATACTGTGAGTTGGAAAGAAGATATCTCAGGAGAAGAAAAAAAAAAAAAAAGAGGAAGGAATTAACTCTTGCTGAAGGCCAGCTAATAAACGCTATACTATATGTTTTCACATTTTTCTTATTTAATGCACATAAACAATCACACAACACAAACACACATGCAACCCTGACAGGTGACAGGGTAGTATTATTATCCTCACTTCACGGACGAGGAAACAAAGACCCAGGAGAAGAAGGAAGGTACACCCTCATAGAACACCCCATAAGACTCGTTTCAGACTCCTGACCTCCAGAACTGGAACGTGATACACGTGCATTGCTGAAGCAACAACACTTGTGGGAATTTGTTACAGCAACAACAGAGAACTCATACAACTGCCAACTGCATCATCTCAGACATTTGGTCATTCAACAAATGCTCAATTTATGCCAAACACTGGGACCCTCTATTAGTGAGCACTGAAGGAGAGAAGGCTAAACAAATCATTTCCAGGTCCCAAGACAGCTGCTAACACAGAAGCACGGTACACCAGTCGTACTGGTTTGCGGGGAAAGAAGGCATTGTGGAGCTGGGACTGCGTGGACACTTTGACACAGGAGGGACCTCTTGAAAGAACAGGAATTGACCCTCGCTAAATGAGGAAAGGAGATTCTAGGTGCAAGGGACAGCCTGCATAAAGGCAAGGAGACATAAAGAGCTTGGCCATAAGTGGAATTAAGTTTTCTGTGTCTACAGATTATCATTCCTTTGGAAAATAAGATTAAGAAATGCAACCAGAAAGGTGGGTGAGGCCAGGCTGTGAGGGTTTGCACATGTTGGATACAGTCATGCCTCTGGAATTTCCTCTAGGTGGTGGGTGGGGATGTGGTTATGGAATTTTAAAAAGAGGTGGAGGTAAAAAATACAGAAATTGGAGAAGTCATCAGCTAGAGGCAGTTCTAGAAGCCCTGGGGAGAGATGACATTAGGCAGAGAGAGAGTAAAGAAGAAGAGAATGTGGAATGCAATCCTGAGATTGCCAACAGGGAAGCAACAAGCTGATGCGCCAGAGTGGTGGCAACAAGTCCCAGTGTTGCCACTTAGTAGCTGTGTCACTTTGAGCAGGCTGATTAAGCATTCTAGTCCTCCACTTTCTTATCTGTGCAATGGGTATACTAATCATAGTGCCTTCACAAGACAACTCACGTCTCTCACTTCTAGGCAGTCCAATAGCCTCTACCAGCTACAATCATCTGACTGTCTGGTCAAATGTTTTCTCTCTCTCTCTCTCTCTCTCTCTCTCTTTTGTGCCCCCTTCTCATTACACTGCATGGCCTGCAAATATTCATTTCCTTGATACCACTAATGAACCATGTATGGGGCCTCCACAGGCTGAGAGCTCACAATAATGCAGACATTTTATTGAACCTGAAAGCAACTATTAGGGAGGAAAAAATACATACCCACATGGTCCATCTGGCCTTTCGGTTCTCTAATCCACCATAAATCCAGGCATGTCCCTCCCACTTCAAGGAAATCAGATATTTCAAACACCTACAATAGGCGTAAGCCTGGGAAAACTACACTTTCTCACCAAAACTACCATATGCTTGGCAAGTGCATGTAAGGTGACTCTGTCTCATTGGCAGATTTCCTCCCAACAGGCTCAGCTCCTGGGCTGAATGGAAATATCAGCCTGAGCACTTTTTGTGGGTTTGTTTGTTTTTTTTTTTTCTTCCAAATCTCAGACCATTGATAAATTAAACACTTTGGAACTTGAATCTACTGCAAAATGTACAAAGCTTGTGGTTCTGATGCTGGCAAGCTCACTTGCCAATGGACAATGATTGTGATAAAAGTCCTGTCAGCACTGCGAGGAAACTGCATTTCTAGGAAACACTTTTCCTGGGATTGAGAGGTTTCTAGAAAAAAGCAATACTAGTAGTTCAGGGTGT
>NW_026746031.1:0-2435 GCF_022355385.1 Mustela nigripes
CCCCCCAAGATTTGATTTACTGATTGATTGATTGATTGATTTAGGAAAGAGAACCTGAGCAGGAGAAGGGGCAGATGGCAGAAAGAGTGAGAAAATCTCAAGCAGACTCCACGCTGAGTGCAGAGCCCAATGCAGGGTTCGATCTCACGATCTGAGGTCAGGACTTCAGCCAAAATAAAAAATTGAAAGCTTAGCCAGCTGCACCACCCAGGTGCCTCTGGTCTTAGTTCTTAAAAAGGACAAGCAGCCTCTTGCTAATATTTGGGTGGAATTTTATCTTTTCTCTAACTCTTCTATCTATTAGGCACATAGCTAGACCAGCCTCATGTGTTCTTTTGGACTCTGCATGCTGCAAATTCTAGTCCTACTGACCAGGGCGGGGCTATCCAGTGCTGTGAACAGGCCTCACACTGCCCTAACTGCCCAACGGTAAGCACTATAACTGCAACTATTGTCAGCCATGGCTCTAAAAGTCTAGATGGGGAGGAGGGGAACGCAGTAAGCTGCCCAATTTGGACCTCCAGTCTAAGCTCTGTCCTCATAGCTAGCGTTGCTACTTAAATCTTATTTTCACCCTCATCATCTAACTCCTGTGCGCATTTCTAATTATTTTGCAGGATGTAGAACAGATCACAGCTGAGTGATTACCCTTGAGTCAAACCTCAACGGTAGATAGGACATATGCTTAGAGTTACTCCATTTTTCACAACAAGCCAATTTGATTTGTTGCTCAGTGGGAAAGCTTGTTGTAATTGTTTATTTAATGGCTTTTTCAAATCATCTTTTTTTCGACTTTCTGACTACTAATATTTTAGCTGCAATACTGTTTGAGAACTCAAAAAACACTGTGCCTTCAAGGATTTTTAATTCGAGTCCATCTCCTCCTAACCCAAACCCAAGCCCAATGGTACTTTAACTTGAATTACTGGGTCAGATAGTTCCCACCTCTTTGATCCCAGAAAATTGTGTCACCATCATTTCTAAGAGTCAATTCAGTTAGAGCAGGAAAGAAAATGGGAATACCAGAGGACTAGAAGTCAAGGAGATTTCGCTCTGTCCCATTTGGGTTTATAACCTTGGCCAAGTCATTTAATTTCTGTAAGCATCAGTTTCCTCATCTATAAAATTAGGATTTTAGTCTAGCTGTCTCCAAGGTATCTTCTAGACCTAATGTTCCATGGCAGAAGCTTCCAGTTGTGGCACAGGAACCTGGAAATCTCTCATTCCTTCAAAGGCTGTGTCAGGAGACATATTAGACTGTATGAGGGGTAGAAGCCTTATGTCAAATAATGCTGTTAATAACCACCCCCCCACAGTGGTCTTTGAAAAGTTATCCCACTTTTTGAGTTACTCCTTTTTGTTTGTTTGTTTTTATATGACTGTTTATCAACCAGAACCAACATCAAAACTCACACCAAACAAATGCACCATAAGAAGGGATATTTTGACATTAGAGTTTCAGACAAAGATACAGTCACCAATTTGCTCAGCACAACATTTGCTAGTCAAAGAATAAATTTGAATCATGCACCATGTCTGAATGATGCCAAAATGTTTTGCTTTGCATAGGTCATTTTAGTAAGAGAGATGAGAAGAGTAACATTTAAAAACTCTTCAGTGTGATACACATATGCTATTCTCAAGTATTTCAAAGGACTCTCATATTTTGCCTTTATTTTTTCTTCATGGTGTTTCTTTAGACTATAACTTTATTTCGTGTGTGTGTGTGTGTATGTGCGTGTGTGTGTTATGATACAAGTTAGAATTGAATATTCATAATACACTTGATATAGAAGCACAGAACCCTTAAATAAAAAATTGTTCAAATGAAAATCATTTGGTTTAAATCTCACTATTATATCAAAACTCAACTAATCACGTTGTGGCTATAACTTTACCTGTTAAGTTCAGTCTGGATACAAGAAATCCATGAGCTCTAAAATAGTTAAAAAAAAATAGTAAAGGAAATAAAACAATAGTCTTTTTTTTTTACTTTTTAAATACAAATTATATTTATGTTCAAAAATTTTACTTGAAAAACTCATTTTAATTTTCAACTGATATATATTTATGTGTATATATATGTGCATATTAAATGTAAACAACTTTGGGCTGGGATGTAATATGTTATAAACTGACTCATGCAAATTGAAGAAAATTCTTATTTATTTTATTGTTATTTTTTGACTTAGTGGCAGACTTTCAGGAAGGAGTTAAATTTATAAAGCCGCAAAGCCAAGGATAGGTAGGTGTATTTATGCCCATCTTCTCACATGAGTAAGGAGGTATCACATTTTGAAGAAATACAGTTAAAATGAGGATTTCTTCCTCTTCAGCAGATCGCCAAGACTTCAAAGCTTATAGATTCTGTTGTGGAATCTTCAGCCAGCGAGAGCCAGTGGCGTGTGTGTGTGTGTGTGTGTGTGTGTGTGTGT
>NW_026746032.1:0-2434 GCF_022355385.1 Mustela nigripes
GATCCCCCATCCTTCTTCTTAATTTACACTCGTCCAGGCATTCATGAGAAAGGGGAAGGCTACCTCCTGAATGCTTAACACCTCCTTACCTCTTCTGCCATATTTGTTTCCACTTACCTTTGTACCTGGGCAGACTGGAAGGAACATATCAATGGATCATGGATATGCTCTGAAATCTGAATCTTCCTGCAAGCTTTCTGAGGGCTCCTTATGCAAACAGAAACTAGGGTATTGTACCATACCATGTTTGGAAATGATCATTAGTAGAACAGGACAGCGATAACCCCTCCATTTTTACCCCACTCCTCATGAAGTAGAACATGGTCTTCTTTCCTTCCATGACTTCCATTCCAATTCGTTTCCATGCACTGTTCATTCCTTTGCTTCAGGGGTAGGATTTTGTGATTTTCACCTGCATAGAACACCCACAGCTCATTGCAACAAGTACTCTCCCTAATAGCCGTCACCCATTTAACCCTTGCTGCCAACACCCCTGCCCTCTAGCAACCCTCAGTTTGTGCTCTAAGGCTGACACTGCTCCCTCATTGTCCTATCTTTCTCCCCTCACTATGTTCATCTGTTTTCTTTCTCAAATTCCATAGGAGTCAAATCATAGGCCATTGGTCTTTTCTTACTGGTTTTGCTTACTTTAATCCACGCTAGATCCTTCCACATTCTTGCTGATGGCAAGATTTCATTATTTTTGAGGCTGGGTCCTATGCTATTAGATAGATAGATAGATAGATAGATAGATAGATAGATCGATCAATCTCTCACATCTTCTTTCTCCATTCATCAGAATGTTTTGCTATTGTTGTTAATACTGCTATAAACATCATGGTGCTTGTACCCCATTGAATGTGCACTTTTGTGTCCTTTGGATAAATACTTAGGAGTACAATTTCTGGGTCCTAGTGTTGTTCAGATTTTAGCTTTTGGAGAAAACTCCATATTCTTTTCAAAAGTGGCTGCAAAAATCTGCATGCCCACTGACAGTGCGGGAGGGTTCTGCTTTAAGCAGAATGTTACCTTCTTGCAATTCCCTAGGAAGGAATGGAAAACCTGTGGGATAACCTGACTCACCAAGTTTCAGGCAAGCAGCCCCAGATATTCACCCTAGGGTTCCTGATGCCAAGCCCCTTGAAGCCACCAGGTTGCCTCTATCTGGGGGAATTCCCAAAGATTCTCCTTCTGACTTCACCACCCATGAACTGCAGAGAAAATACAGCTGTCCAAATATCTATTTAGTAAAACTAGAAAGTCAAGTTTCCCTTTTAAATCAACCAAGCCTCCTTGGAATCATTTTGAATGTGCCCTCTGCCCTCACTGGAACTCATTGGATGAAAAGATGAATCCATTAGTTTACATCACCTTTGACAAAGGAAAAGACATCATCCAAGTCACTATCTGACCTCAAACAGCCACATAACTCTAGATGCCTGCCATTCCCCCACCGCGTAGGCCCAACAGAATAAACACTGTTAGATGAAGGAACACATTCTATGTTCAAAACACACACCAAGTCAATCTCATCTGTGATTCATGAACTGGCATTAGTCTCCTAATCCAGCTCACAACGCCTCACAGGTCTCAAGCCACAATGGCACTGTCCCTCCAGACTGGGGGCCCCTGAGACAGACCACAGAACTACACTTACCACCCAGGATGAGACTGTGACTTTTGGAGATGTGCAAAACCTTCAGAGCAGGAAAAAACTGCATGCCTCCTGAGGCGACCACCACAATCAGAGCCCGCACAGGCCACAAAACCAGTGCCTGGTGTTCACTCTGACCCCCATACTCAATTCTGCCCTCATCATTGTGAGCTCTCAGGGACCTGTGCAGGCCCAGCCCATGGTCACGGGTGGCTGCTACGTGAACCTAGCGACAAAGCAATCCAGACGTTAGGAGCACACGTGACCAAAATCACTCCACAATGCAGGCCAATTCCCACAAAAATTCTGCCCAAATCAATATCGATTTGGGCAGAAATCTCATGTGAATTGGCCAGAAACCTCCTCTGAACTTGCATCCAGAGGTGGAAGCCCTCAGAGAAGCTGCCTGGATCTGGACCATTTTCCTGAGGTTTCACAGCCCAAACCATGCCAGAAAGAGCTCTAAACTCCAGAAGCACACGTGCTCGGAGTTGCCCCAGAATGCTGGAAGTCCTGGCCTCTACTCAGTCCCCCGGGAGGCCAGCCTCAGCACTGGCAGAATGGGTGTGCCATGCCCCTAGGACCTAAACCTAGCCCTAGGTTGGGGGTTCAGGCTTACATTCCCAGTGACCTGGTCCCCAAGCCCTCCAGATTGGGAACCCCAGAGCTGCACCCAGGACTCCACTGCCACAAAGCAGGAAACATTACTGTTTTGAGCTGCAGAAAACCCTCGGATGGGGAGAAACCTTCATACCCTCCTGAGGCCACCCCCACCTTCAG
>NW_026746033.1:0-2434 GCF_022355385.1 Mustela nigripes
CATTTTACCCTCTCATCATACCTCACGTGCTGGGATCTCCAAGACCCTCTGTTCCAGGTTGTGCGTATCCACTTTGGTGGGGCCGGTCGTGCCAAGAACACCACCACAGGAATTCTAGAGCCTGTAGTGCTACTAATAACATCATCTAAGACTGTATTTGCTGCCCTCATGGCCTGTTCCCACCATGACTCACTGAAGCTTTTTACACGTTGTATCCATTAAGCTATAATTCCCAAAGCTCATCTTCTCTAGTGCCATTAATTTTTAGGGGACCAGGTGAACCTTAAACTTGTCCCCCTTAATTGGATCCCTGTGCCCCCACAATCTCTTTGAATGCCTTTCACCATGATCCTTGGATGAGATCTGAGACCACTGCTGGTACCTAACACTTCTTGGCACCTTGTCTGTTAGGTTCTTGGAAGAGGAGGTGGCTATGGAGGTGAATGGGGATGGGAGTGGGAGGATTTCTCCCTTCATTTCCCTTTTTGTTTTTTCAAATAATGGGTTTTGAGGGGGAGGGAAAGGTTAACCAGACAATTTATTTTCCATCTCCCATCGATAAAATGTTTACCACTCCCCACTGGAAGAATTTAGATCTTTCTTTTGAATCTCCAGGAAAATCTCCCAAACCCAGCCCACCACCATATGGATTCAGCCATCTTCTGATTCACCTCCAGATTGTCTCCTCCTAACTGCTCAAAGCACAGGTTAAGGGCGAAATGCTCAATGCCCAAGCAATTAAGTGGGGAACACGTTTATCTAAGCAATTGCATGCAGCTCTGTATCTGCATACAGGGGGTTTCTCCCAAGCCTTTCCAACCTCAGCAAAACAAGAAAAAGCCCCAGTGATCTGGTGGTATATATCATTCATTCATTCTTGTGTTCAACACTCATGGCGGATCCCCACCAAGACAGTGGGAGAGCAAGGCCGGGAGAAATCCTGGAAGCTGAAGTCTGAGGAGGATTTCAAATTCAAGTCAGAGATGAAAGAAACGTCTGGACTCGGTCCTCAGGTACACGCAGTATTCTGAACTGAGGCTAGAACCAGAGACCATTCTAATGAAAGGCCTCTACAGGTAGGCTCTCACAGGTGGGCTCCCACTCGGTTTCGTGTATATTCGTTCATGAAATAGCTCTGCGGGTCAACATGCAGAACAAAACCATTTAATAAAAGTGAAAATGAGGAGAGGAAAGGGACACGAGAAGGCATGTGAATAGGGAGAGAGGAAGAGCCAGGGCGGAAAAACCGAGAATCCCTCCCTGCGCTCCTTGCTGCCAGGGAGGTCTGAGGGACTAGTTTCCACCTGGGATCCCAAGTCCAGAACAAAAGCGGCAGGGCCAAGGCTCGGGAGGAGGGAATGGGATCCTCGGCATGCGCGCGTGGGGGTGCCTAACGATGGGGGCTAGCGCGCCCGCTGGCGGTGGGGAGGGAGCACCTGGCGCGGCGCCATCCCCGGCCCGACCCCGTGGGGACCCGGGTGGGGCGGGGCGACCGGGGTGGTCCCGGTGCCTCAGGGGTCGCGGGAGGCTGGGCCCCGACACCCCCGCACCAGCTCTCGGCCCGCGCTTCCTGCTCCAGGTGAGGGCGCGGCGCTGTGTCACTTTACTGCGCGCAGAGTGTCGTCTGGAGAAGCCGGGGGGGAGGAAGGGCAGCCGGCTACTGGAGCCGGATGGCGCGGCCTTGGGGGCTGGGCTGGAGCGCGGGAGCACACAGGCAGCGAGTCCGGGGGTCCTGCAGTCCCGACTGGGCCGCAGAACAGCACCGTGGCGCTGCGCGCCCCTCCCCCGGCAGGCCCTCCACCTCCTCCCAAACTCTCCGTCGCGACCTCCACTAGCTCACTTCCCGCGTCCGCAATTAGCAAAGCCCCTTCTCTGCGCCGCCCCTGCCCCCCTCCCTCCTGAGGCGCGGGGCAAAGCCCCGGGGGGCTGCGAGCTTCGCCAGCGCCGGCGTTGGGCGGCCTCCTAGCCTGGCTCCCCAAGCGGGTGTCCGCTCGCGGGCTGGCTACGAAAAGATCATCAGCCCTAAACCCCAGCTGCACTCTCAGGTCGGTTTGCTGGCTTCCTGATTGCGTCCGAACCCGGGAACCTGCTTCCCCAGCACAGGCCTGGGCTGAGATGCCTGCCCGTGATCTGTTTGAGCAGTCTCCTCGACTCCAGGCAGGGTCTGCCGTTGAATGATGGCACGCGCGAATAACTTCGACCTGGATGTTTGGGTTTTTTGTTTGTTTTTTGGTCATTGGTTATTACATGACCTCCAGGGTAGGTGCTCCACAAAGGGAGTGAAAAGAGGACGCCTGATATATACACATACGGCCATTCTAGAAAAATAGCTTGGGGTTCTCTCGAAAACGCGGCATTGGTCCTTGCACTACGGTTTAATAGAAAAGGGACATGGGGGCTTAAGTGGGTACGAGAAGAATCAATGAAACAAGAT
>NW_026746034.1:0-2433 GCF_022355385.1 Mustela nigripes
CTCTCCCGTGGATGTGTCCTAATATGATTTTGCGTCTATGGAGACGTTAGAAAGAAGCGGTGGCACTCGGGCCCTGAAGGGTTCTCCTAAAGAGAGGCTTTCACATAGCTCCATCCTGCAAGTTTCCCATGTGTAGATGAGATTTGTTATGATGGGTGAGTCAAGAAACTGCCATATGCTGTTATTGAAATCCAGGCCTCTGAGGAGAGATGCCTGGAAACCAAAGCAATGGATCCAATAGTTGCCTAGGGGCCTCTCCGTTCCTTTTTACCTCTGGGCACATCAGTCTACGGGTCTGAGTGCCGGTAGGTGCTCACATGGGCCCATATTGCCCCATTTGTCCTGGGAAGCCACAAATATTGGGATGGCCTCAGGGACATTGGAGATTTATACTCTTAGTAGGGTTGTGGCCATTGGAATGGGCGGATACACTTCCCTTGGAGAGGGCAATCACAGTCGTCAGGTTTGGCTCCAGGGGCCTGAGCCTTTGGGTGTGTAGGCCTGGGCTGTTTGGACAGTTGTCTGAAAACACAAATTCGTCTTATTTTTCAGGTCATAGGTATTGCAGGACTGATCTACAGACAATGAGGAGAACTCTTCGGGATATGAAAAAAGGGCGAGTGTGAGGCTCTGCTCAAGTTTTTATCTCTGGTTATCGTGTCACTCATGGTCGAAAAATTTCCGGGTGATATCATGGGAAATGTACGAGTCTTACTCTTTGAGGGTTTGGACCCGCCCACAGAGATTGGGGTCATTCTGTGGGATGGAAGAAGTGCGTTGCTCTGTTGTTTTTGGTTTGTTTTATTTTGTTTTTCAACCTCAGGTGTCCGACCAAATGAGGGATTCCAGAGTAGAGCCCTGGGCGGGGCGATTAGACAACCAGAAATCTGGTTAAAAATTGGGGCCTAGGGACAGGTCAAGCCCATTATGACATCTAATGGTCCAGCCACTGGGAGGACGTACTAGAGGACAGGACTCACACTGAGGGTCACAATGAGTGATTATGCCCTCGTTGCATTCAAGAATGGGCGGGGCCTCAGGGTGAATGCCGGGTTCTCCTACACTGAACGTTGGACAACATGCCAAAAACAAGTTTTCTTGCCATGGGGAAAGAGTTCTGATTTCTGCATCATTTTAAAACCCGGGCCGTGATTGGAGATAAGGTCTAGGTTCAGAAGCCTGAAAACCGAGGTTGAGAAGAGATGTCGACCTAAGGCCATGAGGGGTCCGATGTGCTCAGTGTGCGGCCAGCTGTCAGGGTGGGGCCAGGAGGTCCAGGATCAGGCTGTGTCAGAAAGGGCATTAGTGCCAGGGTCAGCCTATATATTTGGGGTACAGCCGAACGGCGTGCCCCGTTGATCCTCATTTGGGGTTTCTGGGTAGCCCCAGAGGGCAATGTTTTTCTTCTGGAGGGCAGGAAGAGTGCTGCATTGTAGTTCTGGATTGCAAAACTGGAGGTCTTGTGGGCCAGTAGTCTGAGTACGGTTTCTGAGAACCCAAGCTAGGCCTAGGATTCCGGGTGAGGATATGGCAGACACAATCTACAGACCTGAATCGAGATCTCGTGCATCTGAAGTGTGGGCGAGGATCAGATGATCGCTCCGGTTGGACAGTCTGTCCCTAATGGACCCTTCTTGAAGGGGGGGTGTATCACGAGGCCATGGGGTTTTTCCAACGATGGGAGTTGTGAGAAGCTCCCAACTGCAAAGATTCTTCTGCAGGACAATTGAGAACTGTTGGTTGGCTCCAGTACATCGATTCCGAGCAGGGTTCTAAGGATGGATGGCTGGGTAGCGCAACTCGCATTCCAATTTTCTCCAAGCAACAAGTCAGGTTAGAAATGCTGGATCTGGCGGAGCAACCGAGGAGGCTGAGTTGAAATGGACTCTCCCGTGGATGTGTCCTAATATGACTTTGTGTCTATGGAGACCTTGGAATGAATCGGTGGCACTGGGGCCCTGAAGGGTTCTCCTAAAGAGAGGCTTTCACACAGATCCATCGTGCAAGTTTCCCGTATGTAGACGAGATTTGTTCTGATGGGTGAGTCAAGAAACAGCCATATGCTGTTATTGAAATCCAGGCCTCTGAGGAGAGATGCCTGGAAACCAAAGCAATGGATCCGATAGTGGCCTAGGGGCCTCTTCGTACCTTTTTACCTCTGGGGCCATCAGTCTACGGGTCTGATCGCCGGTAGGTGCTCAGATGGGCCCAGATTGCCCCTGTTTGTCCTGGGAAGCCACAAATATTGGGATGGCCTCAGGGACTTTGGAGGTTTATCCTATTAGAAGGGTTGTGGCCATTGGAGTGGGCACATACAATTCCCTTGGAGAGGGCAAGCACAGTCGTCAGGTTTGGCTCCAGGGGCCTGAGCCTGTAGGGTGTGTAGGCCAGGGCTGTTTGGACAGTTGTCTGAAAACACAAACTCGGGTTATG
>NW_026746035.1:0-1426 GCF_022355385.1 Mustela nigripes
AACTGTCCAAACAGCCCTGGCCTACACACCCTACAGGCTCAGACCCTAGAGCCAAACCTGACGACGGTGCTTGCCCTCTCCAAGGGAATTGTATGTGCCCATTCCACTGGCAACAACCGTACTAATAGGATAAACGTCCAAAATCCCTGAGGCCATATCACTATTTTTGGCGTCGCAGGACAAACAGGGGAAATCTGGGCACATGTGAGCACCTACCGGCACTCTGACCCATACTGATGTCCCCAGAGGTAAAAAGGTACGAACAGTCCCCTAGGCACCTATCGGATTTTTTGCCTTGGTTTCCAGGCATCTCTCTTCAGAGGCCTGGATTTCAATAAAAGCATATGGCTGTTTCTTGACTCACCCATCAGAATAAAACTCATCTATACATGGAAACTTGCACGATGGAGCTGTGTGAAAGCCTCTATTTAAGAGAACCCTTCAGGGCCCCAGGGCCACCGCATCATTCCAAGGCCTCCATAGACACAAAATCATATTAGAACACATCCACGGGACAGTACTTTTCAACTCAGCCTCCTCGGTTTCTCCCCCAGACCCAGCAGATCTCTCCTGTCTCGTTGCTTGTACACAAGTGGAATGCGAGGTGGGCTACCCAACAATCCATCCTTAGAACCCTGCTCGGATTCGTTGTCCTGGTGCCAACCAACAGGTCTCAATTGACTTGCAGATGAATCATCGCACTTGGGAGCTTCACACAACTCCCATCGTGGGAAAACCTCCATGGCCTCGTGATCCACCCGCCCTTGAAGAAGGGGCCATCAGGGACAGAATCTCCAACCTGAGCTATCATCTGATCCTCGCCCAACTTCAGATGCACGAGATCTCGATTCAGTTCTGTAGATTGTGCCTGCCATATCCTCACCCAGAAACCTAGGCCTAGCTTGGGTTCTCAGACTTCCGTCCTCAGACTACAGGCCCACTAGCCCTCAAGTTTGGCAATCCAGAACTACAATGCAGCACTCTGCCTGCCCTCCAGAAGAAAAACATTGCCCTCTGGGGCTACCCAGAAACCCCAAATGAGGATCAACCTGCACGGCATTCAGCTGTACCCCACATATATAGGCTGACCTGGGCACTAATGCCCTTTCTGACACAGCCTGATCCTGGACATCCTGTCCCCACCCAGACAGCTGGCCGCACACTGAGCACATTA
The DNA here is from genome assembly GCF_022355385.1 of Mustela nigripes. NCBI lineage: Eukaryota > Metazoa > Chordata > Mammalia > Carnivora > Mustelidae > Mustela > Mustela nigripes. Next base: position 1,175 of record NW_026746035.1, read on the forward strand.
GACCCTCTATGGCCTTAGGTCGTCATCTCTTCTCAACCTCGGTTTTCAGGCTTCAGAACCTAGACCTTATCTCCAATCATGGCCCGGGATTGAAAATGATGCAGACAACACAACTCTTTCCCCATGGCAAGAAACCTTCGGGATGGCATGTTGTCCAAGGTTCAGTATAATTGAAACTAGTGTGGCCCATAAGGCCCCGCCCATGCTTGCGGGCCACATTGGTCACAAACACACATTGTGACCCTCAGCCTA
>NW_026746035.1:1526-2433 GCF_022355385.1 Mustela nigripes
TTCAGGCTTCAGAACCTAGACCTTATCTCCAATCATGGCCCGGGATTGAAAATGATGCAGACAACACAACTCTTTCCCCATGGCAAGAAACCTTCGGGATGGCATGTTGTCCAAGGTTCAGTATAATTGAAACTAGTGTGGCCCATAAGGCCCCGCCCATGCTTGCGGGCCACATTGGTCACAAACACACATTGTGACCCTCAGCCTGAGCCCAGTACTCAGGTAAGGCCTCTCAGTGGCTGGATGGAGAGACAGCATATTGGGCTTGCCATGCCCCTAGGCCCCAAAATTAAGCATTTTTCGGGTTGTCCCTTCACTCTTCCCCAGGGCTCTGCTCTGGAATTCCTCTTTTGGTGGGACACCTGAGGTAACAATCCTGAAAGGAGTCCTCCCATCCCACAGATTGAGGAAAAACAATTGAGATCGGGCCAAATCCACAGAGAGCAAGATTCGTCCATGGCCCAAGAGGCCTCCCCAACATTCCACGGCCATCGCTGATACAATATCCAGAGACAAAAGCCTGAGCACGCGCCTCAGACTCGCTCATTCTTCATATCCTGAAGTGTTCTTCAGATAAGAACCTCTACGGCACTCGAATGCACCCAAAATATTTAGTCTAACCTGGGCACTAATGCACTGTCTGACAACCTGAGCCCGGACCTCGTGACCTACACCCAGACAGCTGACTGCACACTGAGCACATCAGACCCGCCAAGGCCTTAGGTCATCATTCCTTCCCTACCTCACTTTTCAGGCTTCAGAACCTAGACCTTATCTCCAATCACTGCCCAGGGGTGACTGTGATGCAGAAATCAGAACTCTTCCTTACCCATGGGAAGAAACCTTGTGGTTGGAATGTTGTCCAAGGTTCAGTGTAGGAGAAACCAGCATTCACCCTGAGGTCCCG
>NW_026746036.1:0-2433 GCF_022355385.1 Mustela nigripes
TGGCCTAGCACTGTGGGTCAACAACAGAGAGAACTCAGGTCTTTGAGTTGGGCTGTATCTGGCCAGTGCCCTTAAGTGAGTCAGGTTCTCAGTGAAACAGGTCCTCTCTTGGTGTTGTCAAAAGCCCCAACCAGCTGAGCACTGCTGGTTACTGACCCCCTGAGACCGAGAGACAGTGTTTGTGAGTTCAGCCCCTGAGTGTGGGGAAATGTGGTCACACAGCACTGGGAGAAGTGCACTGATACTGTCAAACTGCCCTGGGCTGTGGCCCTCCTACCCTCCATCTCTGCTCTCTGCCTCAGCTTCCTCTGGCCACCCTGGCCTCCTTTCTAACCTTCCCTATGGGAACATCAAATTCTGCCTCCAATCCTCTGCTGCATGGTGCCCTCTGCAAGGCTAACTACACTCAGATTCATGCAGGGCTATCTCCTTTCCTGCCACAGGACTTCTCAATGTCATCTCAGCATAGCCTTGTCATACCCCTCACCTGGTGGAGCTCAGGACTTAGTTGTAGTCCCTTTGCTCTTTTCCTATGGAGCAATTGCTCTTTTCTTTTCTTTTCTTTTCTTTTGAGAAAAGTTGAATGCTTTATTTATAAATAAATATTTTTACATTTCTATAAGTCATGGACATCTAAAGAAAAAAGTTTCCTTTGTCTGGAAGAGAAAACATTAGAGAACCAGCAATGGTAAAAACGACAGCTACAACACACAATTGCTCTTTTCATTCACATTTTTGTTTCTTGTTTCTCCATCTTCTCCTCTAGACTCTGAGCTTGTAGAAGGAGAACATGGTTGGCTGATAAGCACAGGCACCATCTGAGTGGGCAGTGCCCAGTGGCTGAATGAACGGGAGACAGGATCCATCCCGACACTTACCAGCTCCATTGTTTGAGCCTCATTCATTTTGGCCATGTGTAAGTCCTTTTGTTTTCTTTTCTTTTGTTTGTTAAGTTAACTATGCCTGATGTGGGGCTCAAACTCCTAACCCTGAGATCAAGTATCCTACTGACTGAGGAAGCCAGGTCCCTCTTTGGTCATTTTTAAAGGTTTTAGGCTGATAACTAATTGAAGTTTACTTGGTGATTTCAACATGTTGTAGGTATATTACATTATGCTAAATTATCAACTAACTCCCCAAATTTGGTAGCTTGCCACAGATTTCCCCCCATGACAGTGCTCAGGGGCTTTTCAGATTAGGAGACTGAAATCATTTATGTGGTATTTCAGGAATGCAGAGTCCCTCCACCATGGGCATTCTCACTCCCTAGGTTGTCATGAACCTCTGATGCCATCAGCACAAGAGGAAAGATGACAAAGAAAAACACACAGGAGGGTGTTTCCAGCCAGGTCTCGAAGGCCTAAATGTACACTTTTAGGCTCAATGATGTATTTATTTTTTTAAGATTTTATTTCTTTATTAGAGGGAAAATAGCACAAGCAGGAGGAGGAGGAGCAGAAGGAGGGGAACCAGAGAAATGCTGAGGTGAGGAGAACAGGGTGTTTCTGATGTAGACCTTTGGAGGGAACAGCTTAGGGCCCACAGAGCAAGCCTCCATCGACTAGTATTCCGGGAGTAGTGAGTACTCTCAGATCCCTGTGCCCATGTCCTGCTATCAGAGGAGACCTTGCAGGGATTGCTTCGTGGACTCAGGGAACACTGAATGGTAGGAATATTTTCCTTTATTTAGGAGGGACATGAAAAATCAATCATGGTGATGATACTTTTCTCTTCTTGGACCTACAACACCAGCCGCAGAAGAACATCCTGAACCACCTCAGAGCTACCTCTGGCTCCCAGTGTGGTACCTGTAGCAGCTTCCGAGCTTGAGTGGCATGGGTGGGAATAAGTTGTGCAGATGATACAGCTGTGGATACAGCAGAGGGGAGGCACCTATCTCGAGGTGCCTACTGCAACGAAGTATGTGATTGAAGCACTTAGGAGTCTACTACTGTGGGGGACACTCCTGGCTTAAAAGTGTTCAAGTGGTGAAGCTGGGTGGAATCCCAGGTGTGACAGTATGATCTCAGGATCCTACAGGTCACAAGAAGAACAGGTGGGGTCCGAATGCTTCAGAGTTTCCAGACATCAGTTAGGGAAAAATGGCTAAAAACCACGAAGCTAGATCCTGGCTTTATGCTGTGTAGTCCTATATTCTGAATCACAGCATGGTAGGGCATTCACTTTCTTGGGAGGGGTTCAGCAAAAACCAGAACCATGGCAAGATCTCCAACACCCCGCAGGTATGGTGTGGGTCTGTGCCACAGGAATCCATAGAAATAGGAGTTGGGTCTGACTGGGTGGTTCAGATTGTTTTTTTTTTTCCTTCTGTGGGGGCTACCTGAAGAACTGGGGTGCAAATTTTCATTTCCTGGGTAGAAAGCCAGGTGCAAATTTTCATTTCCTGGGTAGAAAGCCAGGTGCAGTGATACT
>NW_026746037.1:0-2432 GCF_022355385.1 Mustela nigripes
CTTACAAGTCTCTGAGCTTTGGCTCCATTCCAGCCCCTGTTGAAAAACTTCTTTTGCCACTCCCACATATCTCTGGGCTGTAGACAAAATTACCCCAGATCACAGTAAAGCGTGCTGTGCAAACCCTGGTTCCCTTCATTGTTGTGACATTGCACAATTCCCTACTGAGGTAAAGGCAACCAAAGAAAACTAAGTGTAACAGGCACCTGGGTGTGCCTATTGACTTTGAAGGAAGGACTAGAAAATAATGATCAACATTACTAGAGACACATTTTTAATGAATATTTTCAAGGGTGAACTTATCTTTTTCTATTTGCAATTGAGCTTAATGAGAGAAGTTTTATAATTGACAGGAATGTCAGATATCACCTATCATAAAGGGTAAAACCTGCCCAATTGGAATACATGTTATTTAGCCTAACTTGTTTTGGACATCTTTCATTTTTATGTTGAACTGTATCTGACAATGTTAGTATTTCTAATTATGTGAAATATATAACACATTTTAAAGTAAGATTTAATTATTAAATTAATAAGAACATGGCAAATTCCCAAATTTAAAAAGCAAATTATACTTTGCTAGTTGTTTTTTTTTTCCTTTCCTTTTATTTTTTTTTTAAGATTTTATTTATTTATTTGACACAAGAGGGTGGGGAGAGAGAGCAAGCACAAGCAGGGAGACTGGCAAGCAGAGGGAGAAGCAGGCTCTCTGCTGAGTAAGAAGCCCAATGTGGTGCTTGATCCCAGGACCCTAGGATCACGACCCAAGGTGAAGGCAGATGCTTAACTGACTGAGCCACCAAGGTGCTAGTCTTAAGCATCAAGACAACATATTGCTGAAAGTACATTTGCTAATAATAGCAGGTGGGGTGTAAAATGATAATTTTACATTTTTGTGTTGACTTTCTATGCTTGAAGGTAAGAGGTACTTTGCTGGAGCTAAAAAAGGAAATTGATTTTATTGCTGTTCAATGTATCCATCTGGGAATGGATTTGGGGACAAGAGAAGGTAGGCTGTCTGGATAAATCAGAATATTGTCTGTTTGCCCATTTATATCTGAAGACTTGGTTGATCATTATTTTGACTTGGTTGCGCAGAAGTCACACTTCTCGTCCAGAAAAACCATTATTAACCTTCAAGTAGGCAGCAATGAGGCTATCAATAAATTTACAAGAAAACTCGACTTCACTAGAATTATCCTGTCTGTCAATTATTATGTCATTCTAAATGACACTGGAATATACCAAGTTATATTTAATAAAAAGAGACAAAGTTGTATCATCTTCTTTTTCCTCAAGAATTTTCTGGAAATTGGGCACCTGGGTGGCTCAGTGGGTTAAAGCCTCTGTCCTTGGCTCAGGTCATGATCCCAGGGTCGTGGGATCGAGTCCCACCTCAGGCTCTGTGCTCAGCAGGGAACCTGCCTCCTCCTCTCTCTCTCTCTGCCTGCCTCCCTGCCTAGTTGGATCTCTGTCTGTCAGATAAATAAATAAAATCTTAAAAAAAAAGAATTTCCTCCCTCCCAATCCCATCTTGTTTCATGTAAACCTGGTGATTTACAGACCTGTACCCCTGGGGATAAAAATATATGTTTATAAAAAATAAAAAATTTAAAATAAAAAATAAAAAAAAATAAAGTCATGGAAAAAAATACACCAAGAAATAAAAAAAAAAAAAAAAAAGAATTTCCTGAAAATTAGAGATATTATCTCATCCCCCCCACCTCTTGTCCCAACAACTTCCACGGAAATTGATGCTCCAAATTATGTCACATACATATTATAAATATAAAGTATTCATAGAAAGGCCAAGGCTATCACAAACGTATGTATTAGGAATAAAGCCTAAATAAATTGGTAATGTAGACAACTCCATTTACAATTTCATGTATAAAATAAAGAGAGATCTCTAGTCTTATGCTTTGGCAATGACAGAATTATCAATTCACAATCCTGACCTTTGTCTGATTTCTCTGGTATCTCCCCATTCACATAGAGTCCTCTTTTCATCTTTCAGAACCTTTACCTCAAAAACTTTTTTTAGGACACTTCTAACTCCTCCCACTGGAAAAAGTTTTACCTCTTCACTTTTCTTTGGTTCCTGTTACTTTGAGCAGTTTCTTCAATCTGGGCCATCTGACTATGTATATTTTCTTCTCAAACTTTTTGGACTCAAAGAGAATAAGCACTTCCAAGAAGGAGAATAAATACAAGTGACCCAATTCTTAGTCTGTCTTCCCACCAGTGAAAGTTATTGCTTGTATGAAATAAGCACAACTTCAGTGACACACGTTTTGTCTTTAGTCATTCAATTAGCCCATACAGAAATAATGTCCTTTTTCTTTTTCATATGGTTCTAGTTTTCTTATTAAAAGCAATAGGCACCCTTCCCATTCTTGTTTTCTTAAGATAAATTTGGATCTTTTCTTTCC
>NW_026746038.1:0-2432 GCF_022355385.1 Mustela nigripes
CAGGAGTCACAGAATGCTGGTTGCCATGAGGGAGGAGTCTTTTACAAAGTCTGGGCTCTCACAGAAGGAGTCTGAAGCACGTGTATGGAAAGCAGAGGTCAGTTCTATATTAGAAGCTCTTTCTGAGGCGAAATGAGTAGAAGCAGGGATTAACCAGGACTTGGGCTCTGCGTTATTCAGTTCAAGTTGCTGCAACAAATGATGACAGACTGGGTGGCTGAAACAGCAAAACATGTACTATTTCTTGCAGTTCTAGAGACTGAGAAGTCCAAAAGCAAGATCCTGGGAGATCTGATATCTAGCAAGAGACTGCTTCATTATCTATAAATGCCCATATTTCTGTTGTAGACTTGCACGGATGACAGCTGGCAGAACAATCTCTCAGGTCTTTTCTCAGAAGTGCTTTTATCTCATTCACAAGTGGTCCAATCTCATGACCTCATCACCTCTCAAATCCCATACCTCCTGATGGCACTCCTTGAGGGTCAGGACTTCAACATCTGAATTGGGACAAGACACAAACATTCAGTCCATTAGCAAGTGTTGTCATGAGGACAGCGTAGCTTATCAACTGGGTATCCCCAGGAATCCATGGGACTAGCAAAGCAGAATCTGGGGGCATCACTGGTAGGAAAGCAGGAGTTCCCCAAGAGACAGTCCTCATAGCATTTTACAGAGACAGCAGGGCCCTTGAGAAACAATAGTTTCTGTGACCATACACCAGCCTTTATCTATGCCTGTCCTCCCTGCTGGATTCACAGCAAGCCTACTTCTTTCTTTTCCAGTACAAATGGATTTCCACTCTCTGAATGCTGATGAATTTTTGCTCTTTTGCAATTAGTAGGTTTTCCCTCAGGATTCTGCATGTCTGGATTTGCAATCGTGGAAACTGCCAAAGGTCTAGGGACTTGTGTGGCAGAACCCGGCCTCTACCACTATTGCCCAAGGTAGGGACTCTGGTCCCTTGAGCGTCCTGTGCTGCTGTCAAAGGTCTGTGTGCTTTAGCTTATTGGTTTTTTTTTAAATGTAATTGCTTATAGGTGTCTTTGATCATGCTCAAGTGGCCTTTCTGTGGAAATAGTGGCGAAGCTACACCTAGAAGTCACTGAAGAAAGTTCTAAGAACTCCTGGTTAGTATGAGGCTAGATAGAGAGAGAAAGAGAGAAAAGAAATCTGCCTCTCTGCATTTTGCAAGTCCCTGGGCAAAATCTGTTGGCTGTTCACTCCTCACACGGAGATTCCAGGCAGGGAGACCCTCCTGAGCCTCATCTCCCTGAGTTCCTCCTCCAGGAGCAATCCCTAGTTTGAGACCAGGGTTAGGGAAGGAAGAGCAGCAAAGCAGGGTCCAGAAGGAAGGACTGCCACAGACCATGGAGCACCAGGGGGACAGGCTGGTACCTTCTCACTGTTGGGGTACAAATGGGCTCAGCTAAGCAGGTACAGGGGTGCCCTTGGCCCCTCTGGTGGGCTTTGCAGTGCCCCAAACTCAGGAAAAAAAAAGCTGGCTCAGGTTACTTATTTTTGACTGGGAAGGAGCTGACAGCAATGGAAATAAACAAGTAGGGAATGATGTTGGAAAGTTGGAGGTTTTGTCCTTTATATCTCAGCTTTCTCTCCTATCTTCCCTTGCTCTGTGGTGTGTTCTCAAAGAAGTTTTTGGCATGATATTCCTGTTCACTGATTAACTCCTGAGCTGTGTCTTTTCTGCTGTTCAGCTCATCTGGTGAATTCTTTTACTGTGAAAAGTATCTTGCCCTTGCAAGGGCAAGGGGAAGACCTGAGAAATTCCGGAGATTTCAGCTTGCCACCCAGAAGGAAACCAGGCTATTTGGAATGCTGGAAAGGATTCAGAGTAGGGGAAATCGTCTTGGACATTTGAGACCACCCCCACATTCAGCGGTCCCCTGGACACAAACCCAGACCTTGATACTGATCCTGAACCATGCTCTCAGGTCAGTCCCCTGTGAACCTCGCCACAGTGCTTTCATATCAGTGCAGCCATGCCCATAGGCACAAACTCTTAAGCCTAGATTCTGTCCTGAGAGGTCTGTCCCCGGTGGCCTGGCTCCAAAGCCTCAGAGATTGGGGACAGTGTGGAACACCATAGGACTCACCCTGCCACCCTAAAAGGAACCATGCCATTTGGAACTCCAGAAAGGATTCAGAGGAACTGAAATCTGCATTCCTACCTCTGGACAGCCCCATATTCAGCACGCCCCTGGATGCAAACCTGGAGCTTGACACTCACCCTGAACAAATCCCTCGACTGCCCCCTCCCCCAGAAAGATGGACAGAGTGCTGGCAGATCGGCCCTGCCATATGGTGGGCCCTAACCATAACCTTTGGTTTGGTTCTCAGGATTCTGACCCCAAAGGCCTTGCAGTGGGTGCCCTACAATTTGGGGACACCTGGGCAATCCCAGAGGACTCAGC
>NW_026746039.1:0-2432 GCF_022355385.1 Mustela nigripes
TGTATGCTAGCTTTGAATACTTTGCTTGCTATCAGGGCTACAGCTGTAGCATACGGAGTGATGACACGGCTAAGATTATGGGGCAGGTAAATCCATAACAGGGGTCCTCCCTGCCATAGTGCTCCTGTGGGTGACCCAGGGGACGGGATAACTACTGCATGTATAGGCTTTTCCGGGTCGCATCTATCTGCTGCTGTTAAGGCTAGTCTGCTTTCAACCAATTGTAATGATCTAATGGCAGCTGGGGTAAGAGTTCTTGGGGAGTCTAATCTAGGATCTCCTGGCAGGATATCAAATAAGGGTTTTAATTCTGCTGTAGTGATTTTTATATATGGTCGGATCCAATTAATATCTCCTAAGAGCTTTTGGAAATCATTTAATGTATGTAGGCAATCTTTACGGATCTGAACCAATTGAGGTTTCACTGTCGTTTTTGAGAGTTGCAGACCGAGATACTTCTGTAGACTCCCTGCCTGAATCTTTTCAGGGGATATAGTTAGTCCCCACTCTGCCAATTGCTTCTGTAGGAAGGTCAGAGCCAAGGGCAGAGACTTCTCATTTGGCCCACAAATCAGAATGTCATCCATATAGTGATAACAAAGTAGGTTTGGAAATGCTTTTCGAAAAGGTTCCAGTGCTCGACTCACATACAACTGACACAAGGTGGGGCTATTAGCCATCCCTTGAGGGAGCACTTTCCACTCATATCTTTGATCTGGCTCAGCATGATTAATGGATGGGAGAGTAAAAGCAAAGCGCTCCATATCCACAGGGTGTAAAGGAATGGAGAAGAAACAGTCTTTGATATCTATTATGATAGAGGGCCAATTTTTGGGCAATGCTGTCACAACTGGAAGTCCCAACTGAAGGGGTCCCATGACTTGCATTTGATCATTAATTTGTCGCAGGTCATGTAACAATTGCCATTTTCCTGATTTCTTTTTTATCACAAATATAGGAGTATTCCACGGAGACGTGGATTCTTGAATGTGTCCTGCTTTGAGTTGCTCTTGAACTAATTCCCTTGCTGCTTGTAGCTTGCTTTTGGTTAAAGGCCACTGAGGCACCCAGCGCGGCTCCTGTTGTTTCCAAGTTATTCGAATTGCCTCAGTGGCCGCTAGGAAAAACCCTGACCTCCTATGGAAGGGGGATCGGGATCTCCCTGGCCCTTGGTTCCAAGGCCCTGACCAGGCTTATATCCCATGTTCCTCATTATGGTTTGGGAGGCCTCACTATACAGTTTTTCAGTAGTAAGTCTAATATCCATCTGTTCCAGCACATCGCGTCCGCACAGAGAAACGGGGGTGGCACAAACATATGGTTGGAAAATGCCTTTATGTCCCTCCTCATCTTCCCAATCTAAGGACGCGGCACTAATATCTGGGCTGGTAGCTATTCCTAATCCTCGGAGGGTTTGATTAGCCTTAACTAGGGCCCAGGCTTTAGGCCAATCAAGATGATTGATAATACTTTTATCTGCTCCCGTATCTAGGAGCCCCCAGAAAGGTTTTCCTCTGATTTTTAATCTAAGCATAGGCCTCTCTTTCATATTCAGAGTAAGGCACGCGAGGGAAGACCCTGTGGATCCTAGGCCACCTTTCCTCGCCTGGCCTGTGGATGGATATTTATCATGATTGCTGGGTAATATTAAAAGCTGGGCGACCCTATCCCCTGGATTTATAATGTTGATACCCCTTGGGGAAGAAACCAGAATCTTAACCTCCCCTTCAAAATCGGGGTCAATGACTCCCAGGTGAACCTGAAGTCCCCGCATAGTGGAGGAGCTCCTCCAAGGAGGAGCCCCACCATTCCTTTCGGAGGCCCTCCATGCAGGTCGGATGGTAAGGCCTGCACTCCCATTTCTGGCGTTAGGACCATTCGGGTGGTGGCACAGACGTCAAGTCCGGCGGAGCCTGTTGTGGCTCTCCTAGGCCCTGCGTGGATTGACTCCCCTGATCGGAAGGTGGGAAAGTCCATCGCGGCTTGATAGGTAGAGACATTGCCACCCCGTATAGTTGATTCGGGCCCCGGAGGGTGGGGCCCTGCCTCCCGTTTTTTGAATTTCCCCAATTATTCGGTGGCAATGAATTTCCCTCAATATCAGCCACAGACCGACACTCAAATGCCCAGTGATTCCCTTTCCTACATCGTGGGCAAAGGTGAGGCTTAGGGCCCCCCAGCGACTTGGAAGGGGGTACCCTTCCAACTTGAGTTCCACGCTGTGGACAGTTTCTTTTTAAATGGCCTTCACGACCACAATGAAAGCAGCCCTTGACACCAACCCCTCCTTTACCTTGCATAGCTTGTGCAAATGCTGCCGCCATAACTTGTCCCTGGATGGTAGGCCCAGTTATATCCCTACAGACCTTAATATAGGCTGAAAGGTCCTTCGATCTCCATGGTCTAATGGCTTCTCTACACCATTTATTAGC
>NW_026746040.1:0-2432 GCF_022355385.1 Mustela nigripes
AAAAAAAAAAAAAAGAATGGGGAATGCTAAGGGTGTGTATGCATTTTACAGAGGGTGATCGAGGAAGATGTCCCTGAGAAGATACTGCCTGAGCAGAGCTCTGAAAGAAGCAAGCCTTGTAGAAGGAGTCTGGGGGATGGCAGTTTAGAAAGACAGATCAAGGTGTGCAAAGGTCCTGAGGCACGAGTGCTTGGCTGAAGAAGGGACAGCAAAAGCCAGTGTGGCTGGAGAAGACTGGGAGAGACAGATGGGTCAGAGATGAAGTCCAAGTGGCAGTGGGGGCCCAGATCGTTCAGTCTTTATAGGGTTTGGTGAGGACTCTGGCTTTTACTGTAGCAGAGTGAGAGGGCCACAGGAGGGTTTTGAACAGAGGAGTAGCATTATCTAAGTTATTTTTAGAAGATCCTCAGACATCTGTGTGGAAAATAGACTGCAGATGGGCAGGGTGGAAGCAGGGAGACTGTCAGAAGGCTACTGTAACAATTCTGATGAGAAATGATCATGTGTTCACTGACCCATAAAATAGTTCCTTGGTAGATGGTTTATTTTATTTTATTTTATTTTATTTTATTTTATTTTATTTTATTTTGTGTAAGTGAGTGAATAAGAATGCCATTCCCACAGACAGCACCAGCCTGTCAAGGAAGGAGTAGAGCAATGGCAGAGGGGCAGGAGAGTCATACAGGCTTTCCCAGTCTTGCAGAGTTGATGTAATTGAGGTAATATTGACCAGTCATGCTCAGGTAGTAATATCCCTGTAGTAGTCACAAGATTTTGCGTGACCAAGTTGGACAGGGCACTCACATCCTACAAGGAATCCTACAAGGATTCCCTTTCTAATACAGATGATGGGGTTGGTTAGTGTCCCTAAGTACTGGGACAGCAAAGCCCCACTAGAAAGCCCCAGTCACAGCTCTGTGGTACCCCATTAGGGTCAAACACATCCATCCACCTCTCTTTGCCAAGGTCACCTGAAATTATAGAGGTTGATTGGGGGAGGGAGTGCCAGTGCACTGGCTAGAAGAATTGCTCTGAGGAGCTCCCAGATGTAGTGTGGGGAGAAGCGGCAGTCCTACTTGTTGGACAAATAACCCCCCAAATTCCCTGTCCCTCAAACTCTATCCACAATGTATATAGTTTATATGAAATCACCTTAAGTGGACCCTAAGCCAGAAAGGAAAGGCGACCTCACTCCTACACCTCAAAACCCTGAATTTTGTTGAAAATAAGGATAAGTTTGAGTGCGGATTTCCCTCAGAGCCCCCAAATGAGAACTCACCCCAACACACACCTTCTGGGCAGAAAAACCAGCTACACTAGTGACTGGATTCTTCGTCTCCAGAGCTGTTAGCTTATAAAGGAGTGGGATCGTAAATTGTTGAATTTGTGGTGATTTGTGACCCAGCAATGGAACTGTGGGAACTCACCTGTGTCCCCATCCTAGAACTTTCCAGGCCAGCTTCAGTCCTGGCATGTTATACCTGGAGGCATAGGGGGGACATAGACTGTACCTTCCAACTGGATAATTGTTAAAGAATTTGTGAATGTATTTTAAAACTACCTTAAAATTGACCACCCATGAACTAAACACTTGATCAATATTAATGCCCTGCATTTTCATATGTCCTATAAGCAGAGATTGTCACACCCTCACTTTATAGCTAAATCAAGCCTTAGAGAAAGAGTGACTTTCCTAACCAAAGTCAGAAAACTCTTGGATTCCAAGGGTGAGACCAGAATCAGATTTGGTGGCTTTGAAACCATCCTGTGTTACACAATGACTTTCATGACAGACTTTGTCTAGGGTTTTCATTTTTCCAGAGGGGCAGTGTACCTTGATTCATTTTCCCAGAGGGGCAGTGTACCTTGATTCCTTTCCCATCACCCCTTCCTAACACCCTGTGTGGTCTGAAAGCCAGTGGGGTTGGATGTATGAAGTGTCAATTTTTGACAGAGAAGTAATTGTGGGGGCATTTTAAGGCAAGTTCTGTTCTTACGCCTTATAAATAACACCCTACTGGCTAGTGAAGCAACGATCCTGGATACTTGATTTTGGTCACCCAATGTGAGATAGGGCAAATGTTCATACAGATGAGGACAGACAGAGCCCACTCTACCTGAAAACCCCTACCTCTAGTCCTTATTTCATGATGATACTCCAAACAGAGGCAAGAGTAGATAGAGTAATGAGTTAGTGGGAAGGCACTCAAGGCCTGGTCCTGTTTATTGTTCCATAGACCCTCATGTTTGAGGAGCTGAGAGTAATTGGCTTCTTGGCTTCCCTGCCTGGAAATAACTCAACCATGGGTTTCCTAGAGCTCCTGCTTGGTAAGGAGGAGGTGCAAAATATTCTCACATGTGCAGAGGAATCACGTGCTCTCTGTCACAGGGCCTTTGCATATGCTATTTCTTCTATTTTAAAGTATTTCTCT
>NW_026746041.1:0-2432 GCF_022355385.1 Mustela nigripes
CGGGGCGCCTGGGTGGCTCAGTGAGTTAAGCCGCTGCCTTCGGCTCAGGTCATGATCCCAGGGTCCTGGGATCGAGCCCCGCATCGGGCTCTCTGCTCAGCAGGGAGCCTGCTTCCTCCCCTCTCTCTGCCTGCCTCTCTGCCTGCTTGTCATCTCTCTCTGTCAAATAAATAAATAAATAATCTTAAAAAAAAAAAAAGAGCCTCACACTCGCCCTTTTTTCATATACCGAAGAATTATCCTCATGGTCTGTAGATCAGTCCTGCCATACCTATGTCCTGAAACATAAGCTGAGTTTGTGTTTTCAGACAACTCTCCGAACAGCCCTGGCCTACACACCCTACAGGCTCAGGCCCCTGGAGCCAAACCTGACGACTGTGCTTGCCCTCTCCAAGGGAATTGTATGTGCCCATTCCAAAGGCCACAACCCAAATAATGGGATAAACTTCCAAAGTCCCTGAGGGCATCCCAATATTTGTGGCTTCCCAGGACAAGCAGGGGCAATCTGGGCCCATCTGAGCACCTACGGGCACTCAGAACCGTAGAATGATGTCCCCAGAGGTAATAAGGAACGAACAGGTCCATTTGCACCTATCGGATCCATTACTTTGGTTTCCAGGCATCTCTCCTCAGAAGCCTTTATTTCAATAACAGCATATGGCTGTTTCTTGACTCACCCATCAGAAAAAATCTCATCTATACATGGGAAACTTCCATGATGGAGCTGTGTGAAAGCCTCTCTTTAGGAGAACCCTTCAGGGCCCCAGTGTCACCGCTTCATTCCAAGGTCTCTATAGACACAAAATCATATTAGGACACATCCACGGGAGAGTCCATTTCAAGTCAGCCTCCTCGTTGGCTCCTCCAGATCCAGCAGATCTAACCTGTCTTGTTGCTTGGAGAAAATTGGAATGCGATGTGGGCTACCCAGACATCCATCCTTAGAACCCTGCTCGGAATCGTTGTCCTGGAGCCAACCAACAAGTCCCAATTGTCCTATAGAAGAATCTTTGCAGTTCGGAGCTTCTCACAACTCCCATCGTGGGAAAACCCCCATGGCCTCGTGATCCACCCCCCTTATAGAAGGGGCCATCAGGGACAGAATGTCCAACCTGAGCGATCGTCTGATCCTCGCCCTGACTTCAGATTCACGAGATCTCGATTCAGGTCTCACCCAGAATCCTAGGCCTAGCTTGGGTTATCAGACTTCCATACTCAGACTACTGGCCCACAAGCCCTCCAGTTTGGCAATCCAGAACTACAATGCAGCACTCTGCCTGCACTCCAGAAGAAAAACATTGCCCTCTGGGGCTACCCAGAAACCCCAAATGAGGATCAACCTGCACGCCATTCGGCTGTACTCCAAATATATAGGCTGACTGGGGCACTAATGCCCTTTCTGACACAGCCTGAGTCTGGACCTCCTGGCCCCACCCAGACAGCTGGCCGCACTTTGAGCACATCGGACCCGCCATGGCCTTAGGTTGTCATCTCTTCTCAATCTCGGTTTACTGGCGTCAGAAACTAGACCTTATCTCCGATCACGGCCCGGGTTTGAAAATGATGCAGAAATCAGAACTCTTTCCCCATGGCAAGAAACCTAGTGGTTGGCATGTTGTCCAAGATTCAGTGAACTTGAAACCAGTGTGAATATGAGTCCCCGCCCATGCTTGCGGGCCACATTGGTCACAAACACACATTGTGAGCCTCAGCCGGAGCCCAGTCATCAGGTAAGGCCTCTCAGTGCCTGATGGAGAGACAGCATATTGGGCTTGCCATGCCTCTAGGGCCCATTTTTTAACCATAGTTCGGGTTGTCCCTTCACTCTTCTCCAGGGCTCTGCTTTGGAATTCCTCTTTTGGTGTGACACCTGAGGTAACAAACCTGAAAGGAGTCCTCCCATCCCACATATTGATGAAAATCAATTGGGATCGGCCAAATCCACAGGGAGCAAGATTCGTCCATGGCTCCTGAGGCCACCCCAACATTCCACGGCCATCGCTGATACAGAATGCAGAGACAAAAGCCTGCGCATGCGCCTCAGACTCGCTCATTCTTAATATCCTGAAGAGTTCTTCAGATAAGAACATACACGGCACTCGAATGCACCCAAAATATATAGTCTAACCTGGGCACTAATGTATTTTCTGACAACCTGAGCCTGGACCTCGTGACCAACACCCTGACAGCTGACCTCACACTGAGCACATCAGACCCGCCATGGCCTTAGGTCATCATCTCTTCCCTACCTTAGTTTTCAGGCTTCAGAGACTAGACCTTATCTCCAATCACTACCCAGGTGTGACTGTGATGCAGAAATCAGAACTCTTCCTTACCCATGGCAAGAAACCTTGTGGTTGGCATGTTGTCCAATGTTCAGTGTAGGAGAAACCATCATTCACCCTGAGGTCCCCCCCTATTCTTGAGTGCGA
>NW_026746042.1:0-2432 GCF_022355385.1 Mustela nigripes
CCGAATGCTTTCAGATGTTCCTTGAGGCAGGTTCTCTTATCTGAGGAGGTTGCAAAGCTCTGACCCTGTTTAGATGCATTCCTTTTGATTTTGTGGTTATAGTAGTTCTTTCTTTTAGAAACCAGGTCTTTTTGTAGTAGTGATTATTTTTTCTGTACCCCTCAGTATAAAGAGGGAGATATACTTGCTCACAGTGCCCCAACGTTAAACAGAAAAAGTGAGTAATGCTTCCTGCACTTTTGTATGTCAGATGTTGTAGAGAGTAAATATGTGTAAGCTTAGTCACTTCAGGCTACTCTTTGTTTGTCTTCATAGTACACCATGGGCAAATCATTGGACATTTTTACTTGGGTCCTTTACTGTATTGAATTGTCAGCTGAAAATAATGGAACCATTGTTCAAAATAAAATATTATGTAAAAGAAATTTGACTACCCTGAGAAAATACCCCCCCAAAAGTGATGCCTGTACTAATATATGTGTGCATATGACAAAGAATGAAAATTTAGTTCTGAGTGATAAAATAAAGAGTTGAATGTGAGTGGCTCATTTTTAGGCTATCCAGTTCTCAGAATAATAAAACATGATCTTACGTATTTAGACGTTTCAGAGCCAGTACAAAGGTGGTGCATCAGGTGCATCAGGCAAGTTATCTTGCCTGCCTGCTCACCTGGAGCCATTGTCGCATCTGAGGTGGACCTCGGGTCCCGTCTCCTGCCACAATTTCTGCATTTGACAACCATGTAAGCTGCCCTCAGTGAGCACCTGATGGTGTTTCTTCTGCTTCCTTTCTTCATGCTTGGTAGGATTTATAGAAATTTATTTTTAAGAGGGCATGCAAAAAAAATTTTTGAGATGGATGAATACAAAGATGATTCTGTCCAAACCTCTTTTTCATAAGTCAAAGTTACCAAACAATAAAGTCAATTCTCATTATATGTGGCAGTTAAGTTTCACTAAGTCTCTGCAGACCTCAGCGAGTACAAAATCATTGCTCCTAGGAGAGGTATAGGATTAGATTCCTGCCAGCCTCGGGTCATAGCAGTTTCCCCCACAGATAGATACATAACCTTGTCTTATGTGTGTTTTCTTTTGAAGACACCGTGTTTAATACATAATGTTGATGTATTAGCACTGACTCACAGCCAGCAGCTCTGAAACGCATGCCTGAATAACGTTTATCTAACTCAGGTATATTCTCTGGAGGGTACGTCATGAGACTGCCTTTCAGTACCATGTTTGCATTAGTTTAAATACTGCTCTCACCAAGAAAAAAACACCTCAAAAACATAACCCATGTGGCAGTAAGCAGACCCTGGAAAGACACTTGTTTACAGTTTGAAAGCTGGAACAAGAAGGCAGGAACGTGTGCACAGGGAGAGTCAGATTTTTGCCACTCCGCATTTGCATGTGTCTGCAAACCATCACGAAGGGGCCACAAGGGTTGATTTTGGGGTTATAAATTGTAGCGAGTAGGTGAGTTTGCAAATACAGAATCCGCAAGCCATGGCAATGCCTTGTATGAAAGTAGAGCAGCTCTTAGGAAGAACTTGATGGCCTCCCTTGACCAGTGATTGTTTTTGACCCTCCTGTGTTCAGGGCAGAAAAGGTGAGCCCAAGGATCTTCTAAGTGTCATTAGAGAAGGGGGCAGCAAACTTGCTGTATCACATGGCAAATGAAGGCATTTCTCTGATTGATTCATTCACTGTACATTCATTGTGGGGCTCCACTCACCTCTCCGGGTTCTTTCTACACTTCGTCTCCAAGACATTGCCTAAGAAAGATGGCTCTCGTGCCTTATTTTATGTAGCACAGTTTTCATGAGGTGTCTGGGGCATGTCTGTGTACAGTACTTAATTTCTACTGATGGGGAAATAGTTTATGGAAAAAGTTTATAGTTATAAGACAAGACTGGGATAATTATTTTGTGATATATTACAACCAGAGCATGCTTTTGCACAAGACAGACATTAGTCTCTTTTATCAGTCTCTGAAACCTCGGTAAGAGAAGTTGAACAGATATAAACAAGTGGTTAAACACTTTTTCATTTGCTTGAAGCAAACAGTTTAATGAACCCCGTGCACAGCCCTTCACTTGCTCCTATCAAACCTTCAGAGGTTCAGAATGGCCTGCACCATGGCAATTCGTGGGGAAGAGATTTCCTAGTGATTGGTTTTTTGATTTTTATCTTTTTTCCTACTGTAAATCAATGTAATTTATAAGATATGCCATACTGACAAATTGTTTTATATTTATCACCAACGTAATGTGTAATCTGTCTTCTAAAAGGCAGACCTTCAACAAGCTCATGGGAAAATTTAGCCAGTCAATCTTCATTTGAATTTAACACGAATACTTTCCATGACAATGGAAAGGAAGCTGGTTGTCTGGGACATCCACTGCCCACCATAGCCTACCTCCGCCTCTGTGG
>NW_026746043.1:0-2431 GCF_022355385.1 Mustela nigripes
GTCCAAAATGAAACTCTTAATTTTCTGTACTCTAATCCTATTTCTCCCCCTATGTTTTTTTTTAATAATCTAACTTGTATATTTATTGAAGCTTTATTATATGCTAGATACTGAAACCTGCATTTTACATGGATTATCTATCTGGAGTAATCTTCCCTCCACTGTTCTGTGTTTCCCCACCCAATCTCGGTTCCCAGTCTCCAGTTTTGCTGAGCATGCACATCCTCAGCCAGCCACTGGTTAATAGTTTTTAGTTCCCAGAATTTGCATTTGCGAGACATATCACTTCATCATGGAATTCAAATTATGCAACTCTTAGGTGACCTCTTATTTATTGTTGCTTAAACTAATATTATCCGTAACTATACACTATCCAAGAATAAAGTCTCTAAAAATGATGTTTAATACCCAGATTAGAAATGACATTGTGAAATTTTTTTTAAAAATATTTATTTTAGAGAGACAGAGCGTGTGTATAAGGTGGGGGTGGGGCAGAGGGAAAGGAAGAGAGAGAGAGAATTCTAAGAAGACCCTGTACTCAGCAAGGAGCGCAGCCTGATGGAGGGCTCCATCCCAGGATGTTGAGATGATGACCTGAGCCAAACCCAAGAGTTGGTTGCTCGACTGACTGAGCCACCATGGTGCCCTTCCATTGCTAAATTTTATATAATCAGTAAACATTCACTTACTATAGGTGAATATGACCCAAATCTCATAAAAAATGTAACCCCAAATGACAGGATTCATAATACTTACACTCTGGCAGTTAATCTTAGCTTCTCTCTATTAAGTTAACTACAATTATTCTTACAGCTACAACTTGAAGATGCATATAATGTTGAAAACTAGCAACAAAACTTCTGGTCGCTACTGGCTGAGTCCAGCCACTCCTGCAGTAACAGCTTTCAAGAATATACATACTTTCCTTGCAGTTTTTATCTTCAGGTGATTGTATCAATTCCTGCACAATAGCTGTAGTGCCATCACAAGCCTAGGAAACAGTTTTTTTAAATTTTGTTTTGTTTGTTTTTTTTTTTTAACTCTCAGCCATTGAGAAGAAAAACAGGTTCAAGGGCACTCTGGAAGAGTGGATGTTATGAACTGTTCTGCTGAGAGAAGAGAATTTTCCAGTTTCCCAAGCTTGATATTTATTTGCCATATCTGCAGCAAAATTAATAAACAGAAGAGTCCTTGGTGACCCAGGCTCAAAAATTGCTAATGAGTCATCTGTGTAATCATCTTGTATCATTTGACCTTAGGGTAAAAAAAATAATAAAAAATAAAAGTAAACTTAACACAGTAGCAGTGGGAACATGTCCTTTCGAGACAGGAAAAGCAACAGAGTCATTTAAGAGACTGGTAGGAGAACATTGACTCTTAAACTAGTCCAGTTTTGTTTTTTTTTAATTCTTATGGTGTAAGGTAGTTAAAAGATGATAGATCTCCCTCTCTGATTTTTCGAATAGTTATGGAATGAACAAATTATATGTTAAAACATTTGATTAGATATATAACAACAGAAAAATCATGGTGAAATATTAGAGGTAATATTTTGGAGAATACCTTTCATTCTTTCCTTCCTGTAATCACATGCATGTTTGTCACATATAGTAAGTACAAATGCACGAACATTAAATTAAAAATACCTCTGTATCGAGATATACAAGTTGTCTCACTTATTTTTCCCTAAGAATTGTGTAAATCTTGTTATATCTTAATTACGATTGAGATGCATCATTTTAAATCTATTTAATTTTGGTACACTATATTAATATGACATCAGAATTTAAACCAAAATTTATTATTGTCATAAATGTAAATTGCTTCCAAAGTTTCACCATTGTAAAATATCACTGTATGGATAATTATACTGTTTCCAATTACCTTAAATCATTTTAGCTTCTTTTTATATTTTTTATCATTATAAAAAGTTTTATAATGATAAAAAAAATGTGAAAATATATTTTGTACATTGTCAGATAATTGATAGAATTGAACTTTCTTCATAATATTGATATATTTCTTTTTTTTTTTACCTTAAATATATATAATTTTTATTTGTCAGCTAAACCTCAATAAAACTGGCAGAGGTAAAAAAACAACTTACAGAAAATTTACAGAAACATTTACTCCAAAAATGCATTTTACATTTTTTGAAGACTTTTATATCTTAAGATATTCTCTTTTTTTTAAGTATAATTTTTTATTTTTTATAAACATATATTTTTAACCCCAGGGGTACAGGTCTGTGAATCACCAGGTTTACACACTTCACAGCACTCACCAAAGCACATACCCTCCCCAATGTCCATAATACCACCCTCTTCTCCCAAACCTCCTCCCCCCAGCAACCCTCAGTTTGTTTGTGAGATTAAGAGTCACTTATGGTTTGTCTCCCTCCCAATCCCATCTTCTTTCATTTATTCTTCAC
>NW_026746044.1:0-2431 GCF_022355385.1 Mustela nigripes
TTGTTTCCCCTTCCCGCCCTTTTTCTTCGCGCGTGGGGGTCTTCCAGGGCCAATCCACTAACACCAAGTATGCCTTTTTTCAAATGTTCAAATTGTCAGCCAATCGGCCCCATCCCATCCGGGACTTGTATGTACCTGTCTATAAAAATCCTGCACCACCCCAGCCTGGTGTGCTCAGCTAGCAGGAGCTGCTGACCACCCGCAGGCGCGCGCTGACCACCTGCAGGCGCCTGCATAACAATAAAGAACCTCTTGCTGTTTGCATCCTGTGGCAGTGTTGAATTCTTGGGTAAGGGGATCCGCGGGTCTTTCAAGAGCATGGCATAATCCTCGCATGGAGAGTGCAAAAAGGCTGTGTTTCTACTGGCTGGTGAGGATCCCAGCCCCTCACGGGAGTCACCACCCAGGCGCTATTAGTTGCATTCCCAGCTCAGGGACCAAGACCTGGTTTTATCGCCCCACTCTCTCTGGCTTAGCAACAGAGGTGCCCATATTCTGTCCAGGGATTTATTCCCCTGCCCCCAACTACCCTGATTATCACAATTTTCCCCCATGATACTTTGAAATTTTTCAACACTTTCAACCAGATCCCAAGTTAATGCTGGTTCCAGGTTAAAGTGCACTCTCTTATTGGGGTATTACATTCCAATGGATCACATCTGGTGGCTCCATCCAACTTTCTTTATCTTCCAATACAAGTCCGACATTCCCACTCTGCTTTATGAGCCCACTGTTGACTGCTGACCCCATCGAGTTCCAGACATATATATTTCTAATCCCAGAAAGATTTCATGGGTGATCAAAGTAGTTTAGCAGGTAGTCAGCTCACTTTAGGGGAAGATAGAAAGAGCTCCTCCTCCGAGTTCTCTGCCATCTTATCTCTATGGATGTGGTTTATTGATTCAACCCCCAAACCTATCACCAACATGTATGTGTTACAAGTTCCAAGGAACCAAAGAAGTCTGATCTTGGACACTTCCCTCCAACTCAATCTCTATCAATATACACACACTCTTATGCACAAATATATCTCTAGCCCCATGTTGCTATCTGCCTAGATCCACAGGTGGATTGCTGATATGTCTCTGTGGATGGAGCTTGTGCTGGAAACCCTCCACATCTCAATAGCCCTAGTGTTTAGTTCTTCAGTTGGCTCTATGGACACATCTACCTGTGGCTTCTGTAGACTGGGTGGAAGGTAGTGTCTCTCCCTCCCATAACAGAATGGGTTAGGATATCTGGAATATGTCTAGCCAAGGTGTCCGTGGGAAAGACGGGGTTTGGGTTTGGTCTAGAGAAGCTGCATGGCTAAACGGCTCTCTTGTGGCGTTGGGAGGACCTCTGACTCTTCTGATCATATTTGCTAGGTCTGTGGACTCTTGGGGCTGGCCTTCTGCACACATGATGTGGAGGGAAGAATGGAGCTGCAGCCACATTGGGGTCCAAGGCCAGCCACACCAGACTCTCAAGTACGGACATGAGCTCTGGAGCATATCCTCTCCATACGTGGCCAGTGCCATGCACATCAGAGAGGTCTCAAGCCCATGGATTGTGTGTAACATGCAACACCACTCTGGAAAGTAACTTGGCAGAGGAGATGTCCATGCAGAAGATGAAGGAAGTCTGCCCATTAGCGGGTTGTTACACATGGCGTTGGAGGCCAAGGGCCCAAGGCCTCTGATCTGTAATGGCCTGTTCACAAAGCTGTGCCTGAAATCTCTCAAAATGATTGTCTCGCCCTCCGATAGAGATCAACCAAGCAGAAGAATGAGGCACCAAAAACAAGATCCACGTGTCTGCGGGACATCATCTCAGGGCTTCAACACTGCTCCTCGTCTTGTTGATGGTCAGCCTCAGGCAGTGCCTGGAGACCACCTGCAATGTCAAGACAGCAATGTCTGGAAAAGCCACAGAGAGCTGCACCGAAGGTCAGTTGCCCCAATAGGCTCCAGTCAGGACTCGGCACTTGAACATGTGGGGGATTTGCGCATTTCTCAAACATCTGTGCTCAGAAAACGGAGGCCAGAAAGTTCTAGGGCAACCTCTGTGGAGGCCCGCTGCCCACCTGTATCCTCGTGCTGCAAGCCACCCCGGGGACAACCCCAGCCAGGAGAGCCACCAACTACCTGGCCGGCGAGATACCCTCGAGCTTCCAGAAGATGCGATTCCTCTCTTTCTGCAGATGCCGTTTCTTGACCAAAAGCCACTGGTTCCTCCGGGAAGGAAGCACGAGCACACCCTCTCATCCGCACACACACTCACAACTACCATTAGGAAATGCTCTGGGACTGCCATCACGTACTGCGAAAATGACTCCCTTCACCACCTCTTTCTACTGGGTTCTACTTGTCTCCCTGTGGTTCACCTCATGGAATTGACCAAATGGGTGCGTCATTTGGTTCTCTGTGTCCCATTTCCTTTTGGGCCGCTG
>NW_026746045.1:0-2431 GCF_022355385.1 Mustela nigripes
TTAGAAGTCCTAGCAACAGCAATCAGACAACCAAGAGAAATAAAAGGTATCCAAATTAGCAATGAAGAAGTCAAATATCCTTCGCAGATGACATGATTCTTTATAGGGAAAACCCAAAAGACTCCACCCCCAAACAACTAGAACTCAACAGCACTTCAGCAACGTGGCAGGATACAAAGTCAATGTACAGAAATCAGTGGCTTTCTTATACACTAACAATGAAAATACAGAGTGGGAAATTAGAGGTTTACTACAAAGCTGAGATCATCAAGATAGCATGGTATTGGCATAAAAAAAGACACATAGACAAGTGGAAAGAGAAGAAAGCCCAGATATGGACCCTCATCTCCATGGCAATTAATCTTTGACAAAACAGGAAAACATATACAGTGGGAAAAAGTCAGTCTCTTCAATAAATGGTGCTGGGTATACTGGGAAGCTCTATGTACAAAAATGAAACTCGACCATTCTCTTACACCGTACACAAAGATAAACTCCAAATGGATAAAAGACCTCAACATGAGACAGGAATCCATCAGAACCCTAGAGGAGAACATAGCCAGTAATCTCTTCGATATCAGCCACAGCTACTTTTTTCAAGAAATGTCTACAAAGACAAAGGAAAAAAAGTGAAAATGAACTTTTCGGACTTCATCAAAATCAAAAGCATCTGCACAGCAAAGGAAACATTTAAGAAAACAAAGAGGCAACCCACAGAATGAGAGAAGATATTTGAAAATGACAGTGGGGACAAAATGTTGATATCCAGGATCTATAAAGAACTCCTCAAACTCAACACACACAAAACAGACAATTATATCAAAACAGACAATATCACAAAACAGACAACCATATCAAAAGAATTCAGAAGATATGACAAGTCACTTCTCCAATCAAGACATACACATCGCTATCAGACACATGAAAAATTGTTAATCGTCACTAGCCATCAGAGAGATTCAAATTAAAACCACATTTAGATATCAACTTACACCAGTTAGAATGACCAAAATTAGGCAGACAGGAAACAACATGTGTTGGAGAGGATGTGGAGAAAGGGTAACCCTCTTATACTGTTGGTGGGAATGCAAGTTGGTACAGCCTCTCTGGAGAAGAGTGTTGGAGAATCCTCAAGAAATTAAAAACAGAACTTCCCTATGACCCTGCAATTGCACTCCTGGGTATTGACCCGAAAGGTACAGGTGGAGTGAAAAGAAGGACCATCTGTACCCCAATGTTTATAGAAGCAATGTCCACGGTCGCCAAAATGTGGAAAGAACCAAGATGCCCTTCAACGGACAAATGGATCAGGAAGATGTGGTCCATATACACTATGGAGTATTGTGCCTCCATCAGAAAGGATGAATACCCAACATTTGGAGCAACATGGACCGGAATGGAAGAGATTATGCTAAATGAAATGAGTCAAGCAGAGAGTCAATGATCATATGATTTCACTTATTTGTGAAGCATAACAAATAGCATGGAAGACATGGAGACTTGATAGGAGAAGAGAGTTGGGGTAAATTGGAAAGGTAAGTGAACTATGAGATACTATGGACTCTGAAAAACAATCTGAGGGGTTTGAAGGGGCAGGGTGTGGGAGGTCGGGGTACCAGGTAGTGGGTATTATAGAGGGCATGGATTGCTGGAGCACTGGGTGTGGTGCAAAATAATGAATATTGTTATGCTGCAAATAAATTAATTAATAAAAAAAGAAATAAAAAAAAAAAAAGCTTACTGCCTTCCCGTTCAGATCAGGAACATGACAAGTATGCCTACTCTCACCACACTTGTTCAACTAAGTACTAGAAGTCCTTGCAACAGCAATCAGACAACCAAGAGAAATAAAAGGTATCCAAATTAGCAATGAAGAAGTCAAACACTCTTCGCAGATGACATATTTCTTTATAGGGAAAACCCAAAAGATTCCACCCCCAAACAACTAGAACTCATACAGCAATTCAGCAACGTGGCAGGATACAAAGTCAATGTACAGAAATCAGTGGCTTTCTTATACACTAACAATGAAAATACAGAGTGGGAAATTAGAGGTTTACTACAAAGCTGAGATCATCAAGATAGCATGGTATTGGCATAAAAAAAGACACATAGACCAGTGGAACAGTGTAGAGAGCCCAGATATGGACCCTAAACTCTATGGACAAATAATCTTTGACAAAACAGGAAAACATATACAGTGGGAAAAAGTCAGTCTCTTCAATAAATGGTGCTGGGTAAACTGGGAAGCTCTATGTAGAAAAATGAAACTCGACCATTCTCTTACACCGTACACAAAGATAAACTCCAAATGGATAAAAGACCTCAACATGTGACAGGAATCCATCAGAACCCTAGAGGAGAACATAGCCAGTAATCTCTTTGATATCAGCCACAGCAACTTTTTTCAAGAAATGTCTACAAAGACAAA
>NW_026746046.1:0-2431 GCF_022355385.1 Mustela nigripes
TCAATTGTCAGCTTCATTGTAACTACCCTGATCTTCCTATTAAAAATTTTAACTCCCCATCCCCTGCCTAGCAACCTTGATTTTTCTCACCCTGATCGAATTTTTCTTTTTCCCCATTGTACTCATCCTTTTTGAATGCACTATGCAATTTTTATTAAGTTTTATAGCTTTTAATTGTCTCACCCATTAAAATAAAACTTCTACAAAGCCAAGTATTTCATTTACCAGTGTAGTCTGAAGTAATATCTGCCATATAATAGGTTCAATAGACAATTGGTAAATTTCAGAATAAATTAATGTTGAGAGTATACTGAATTTCACAAGTCATTTCAATATTTTTTTTCCGAAAAATAAACTATGTAAAACATACCTTAAATTTACTTTCAAAATATTTTGTAGCATATAATGGACAATATACATAAGCCTTAAAGAAACAATCCTATAAATAACCATTTCGTACCTACTTAAAAAGTGCATAATACCACACTCCTAGATCCTCTCTGAATGCTCTAAAATAAGCCTTCAAAGTAAATAAATTTTTAAAAATAACAGATTTTTTGGCAAATAATTTAATAAAATAAAAGTTTCATTCATCTATGTAGATCATAATAAATGTTTTTAATAAGCATGAAATTATAACTCTGAAGTGTGCTAAAATGAAACCACCTGCTAAGTGTGAGAGAACAAAAATAAACATCATTTTTCCAAATAAGAGGAATTTATTACCTTTGAATCAAAGCATGTGGATTTGTTCAAACTGGCAATAAAGGAATATGGAGACACAAACCATAGAAAGTCATATTTTAGATTTCCAAAAGACTTCGAAGTGAAGAGTATATATTTTTTATTTGCTACATAATGCTACATAATGACAAGATGACGGGTTGTGACAAATAGCATTTTAAAGGTTCTACTCATAATGGAACGGAAGGTGTCATTTTCCTACAATTTTATATATGTCTTTAATTTACTATATCTGGATACAACATATTACCAAACTGATGTTCAACAAAGACTAAATCATTTTTAATGGAACATAATAATTTGAACCTACAACTATTAATCATTTATTTCGATCTAACATTTATAGTCTCGCCAAACATTTTATCAGTTGTCGACAAAATTCAAAATAAATAGGATAAAAAGTCGTGTTTGGAAAAGTAGTTTTTTATTTTCAAATTTGCATTTAAATGAAAATATTTGCTGATATTTTTAAAACTTTAAATGTAATTTTATATATATCTGACCTATCAGATGATATAAAATTTTTGGAGAAAATATGACATATTTTTTGAACTTGGTTGAAGGTACTAATAAAGAGCAACTGTTTGTATTATTTGTATTGTGATATCTTAGTTAATAAACATGAATAACTGGTATAAAATATGTTTTTTTAAAAATTTTATTTCTTTACTTGACAGAGTTCACAGGAAGGCAGAGAGGCAGCCAGAGAGAGAGGAATGGAAGCAGGCTCCCTGCTGAGAAGAGAGCCCACTGTGGGACTCAATCCCAGGAACCTGGAATCATGACCTGAGCTGAAGGCAGAGATTTTAACCCAATGAGCCACCCAGGCACCCTAAAATATTTTATATATATATATAGAATTATAGTTCTTGCCAAAATATGGAACTAGCTGGAACTGAATGCCTCCTTCAAAGTCAGCTCTGGAGAAATTATGCAAGTGTACTATGGAACTATTTCAGATATTAACCAAAAACAAAGAAATGACGATAAACTCCTTAAAAGACTCAAAGTTGCTCTTGACTGGTATGTTTCAAGCTCTATTCCTGGTTTGAAGACAGGTTTTAACAGGCCTGTCACTGTAGAAATCCGCTGGATGTTTAGAGGCTATCAGAACTGTACAAAAACCTTGAAGGGGTAAAGACTTGAAAATGCTTTAGAGAGATTAGCTCCCTAAGGCATTATTCCTCCACACATTTTCCTCCAATCAATTAAGACTGATGGATGAGGGGCACCTGAGTGGCTCTCTCATCACGTGGGTGGTGGGTTAAGCCTCTGCATTCATCTCAAGTCATGGTCTCTGGGTCCTGGGATCCAGCCCCATATCGGGCTCTGCTCAAAAGGAAGCCTGCTTCCCTCCCTGCTTGCCTGCCTCTCTGTTTACTTGTGATCTCTCTCTCTCTCTCTCTTTCTCTCTCTCGGTGTCCAATAAATAAATAAAATCTTTAAAAAAGGCTGATGGATGATAAATTATGAAAACTGCTCCCTCCAAATGATGCTTCTTCATAAGGATTTAAGAATTTAAAATTGTAAGAATTTAAAATTGAAACTTGATCGTAGGATTTATCTTATAGAATAACATCAAGTGAAGGCAGTGATTATTAGTTCTGAAGTATTTGTGATTCTGAATTCTTGGCCTCATTAGTAAATTTATTTTTAAATTCTCCCATGGAGTGGTGATTGGCCTTCA
>NW_026746047.1:0-2430 GCF_022355385.1 Mustela nigripes
TAGTTATATATCAACTGATTATTTTTAAGACATTTATTGAGCACCATAGAGATCTGTACTTAAGAGATGTACAAGTCTCCTGTGAAGCTTCAGCTGAATAATTTTATGAGCACATGTTATTAAGGAAACTTCCTAAGGCCATGGAAGGCACCATCTGAAGAAATTAGAAGGAATAATCATCCAGACACACATAGGATGGGGAATAGTTGAAGTTCTTATCACCTAGAACTTCACCTAGAGTTCATTATTACTCACTCCAAAAAAGATAAGATTATAAGATCATCAGATAAAGTATTCAGAGGAGTTTTAACTCAGTAATATGGCAATATTATCTGTAGACTGAACACTGCTCTGTTCTTACTTAATAAAGCTTAAAAGAAAGACCCAAGATGATCATGTCTTAACCCCAAGCTGCTCTAACAAAATACCAATAGACTGGGTGCTTAAACATCAAACATTTATTTCACAATTCTGGAGACTGGGAAGTTTAAGATCAAGGCTCTGGAAGATTTGGTGTCTGGTGAGAGCTGTCTTTCTGGTTTGTAATGGCTGTCTTTTCTCTGTCTTCAGCTGAGAGGCCTTTCTGGGGTCTCTTTTGTAAGGGCATAAATCCCATTCATAGGGCTCCACCCTCATGACCTGATCACTTCCCAAAGGCTTTACCTCCTAATACCATCACTTTGGGCAATAGGATTTCAAAATATGAATTTTGAGGAAGACAAACATTCAGTCCATATCACCAAATTGTTTTGGTGAACTTAACTGTGTCCTAATGAAGCTCAAGCATATGTGAAATTCATGATGTATGGCATCCAATGAAAAATTACTAAGGATGTGAAGAAGCTGGAAAATATGACCCATAATACACAGAAAATCAGTTAAGAAGCCAACTTCCTCTATTCCAGAGTGAGGGGGGAGGCAAGCCCTCTCCCTAAAAACAATTATAAAACTGGACAGTATTGTCAGAAACAAACATTCCATGGTTCTTGAAGTCAGCTGAAGGCAAAAAACAAATTGGGAAGCATTTATTAATGGAAAACTGCTGAACTTTGGATAAAAGCATTGGGAACCAATTGAGTTCTTGCCTAGAGCTGCTCCCACATTTTCCAACTTGATTGGTATGGTAGTTTTGCTGTGTGGAGCAGGCCATGAAACCAGCAGCTTTCCTGCCAGAAGCGGCTCACCTAATTTTATATGAAAGGTAAAAAACCCACTCCCATTGGGGTGCCTGGGTGGCTCAGTGGGCTAAAGCCTCTGCCTTCGGCTCGGCTCGTGATCTCAGGGTCCTGGGATCAAGCCCCACGTCAGGCTCTCTGCTCAGCAGGGAGACTGCTTCCCTCTCTCTCTCTCTGCCTGCCTCTCTGCCTACTTGTGATCTGTCTGTCAAATAAATAAATAAAATCTTTAAAAAATTTTTTTTAAAGACTGAGTTATGAAACAAAAGTTATAACTCTATTGTTGGGTTTATAATATACATAGATGAATATATAATAATAGTAGCACAAATGGAGGATTCAGCAGTTTCTGTGTTATACCAGAATTAAGTTGGTTTAAAGTAGATTCTGATGAGTTAAGATGCATTTTGCAATCCCTAGATCATTAAGAAAAGAACTAAAAATATATAGTAAAAAAATCAACTGAGAGATTTCTGCTTCTGTAAAAGATAATGGAGAAAAAAAGCAGATTTACTCTGTCACCTGAAGTAACCAAGAAAAAAACCCACCCAGTCGAAATTATGAAACAGTGGTTTTGAAGACACTGAACATCAGGAAGGAGGAATTACAAAGGAGTGAGAGGAAACTTTTGAGGGTAATGGATATGTTTTTTTATCCTAATTGTGGTAATGGTCTCGCTTGTGTGTACATATGCTAAATCTTATCAAACTGTACACTTTAAATATGTTTAATATTTGTCAAAAATAAAACTGTTGAAAGCATTTCTGTATGTCATGAATCCATAAACTTAAAACATATATATACAAACATGCACAATGCACACACCCTTTTTTGGGAGAGGTTATAGAAGTAACTGATGTTAACTTAACTGTGTCCTTTTCCTTATGGATCAAGTTTCCATAATTTGGACATAATTTTGAAAGTATTTGGGCAGTGGTAATTTGAAAGATGCAGAAAAGTAGATGCTTTTTATATCAAGATATATTTAACTTTTAAATCTCCGTTACGACAGAATTATATGTAGAAGAGGGAAGGACTGGCCTATTGCAATATATTCCAGGTAAGAGTCAGTATGGGTTGTAGTGATTGAGGTCAGGGAATAGATTAAAGAAGGATTTGAAGAAAAAGAATTTCATGGCATGGTAATGAACTAATAGTTTTCTGAAGGTTATGAACAAGGAGGCAAAAGGTTTCTGAGGGCTCTATCTTAGATGACTGGGTGGGTGTGTGGTCCAGAGGTGAGATTGGAATTATC
>NW_026746048.1:0-2430 GCF_022355385.1 Mustela nigripes
GTATTCTACATTTCTCTATTTTAAAAGACTGATAAAATTACTCTCTAAGATCTAGTCACATTTTCAACCTAGATCATTTAAGTGTGATAAACAGAAAAAATTTTCTTTAAAATATGGTACTTTTCTGAAAATTAAAAAAGATTATATACCCTCCCTGTCCACACTGACATCTTTCCATAGCTTTCCATTTTATTCCTGCTTCAGAATAAACTTTCCCTCTGCCGAAATAAGAGATCCATCTATAGCTTCCTCCCCCCAGACTGCAACACGATTTACTCACATGAATTAGGAAAAAATCAAGGTTTTCATAACTATCACTGTGGCTAAAGAGTTGGTCTAGCTTATTATAAACACCAACAAATGGAAAAACTTATCAGAGATTTCCTACATGGACCTGTGATGTGACCAATTTATTTGATCAACAAGAATTTATTAAATCTCAAAGTTACAGTAAACATGATTTGCTAGCTAAACATGATTTGTTAGCTCACAGAAAATCCTAACTTTTTAGAATAAAATTTAGATACTTGTCCAGAAGATTCTATACTGTCATGGATACTCTGGACTGAATTTCTCTACCCCCTTCAATACACCTTATCCTGCATTGGTGACTTCATTAGAGATTCCAGATATGAATTCATTTAGATTATTTCTAAAGAATTAAAAACATCTATGATCAGACCCCAATGACTTCAAAGCCAAACTTTTTTTAAACTTTATTTTTTCAGTGTTCCAAGATTCATTGTTTATGCACCACACCCAGTGCTCCATGCAATATGTGCCCTCCTTAATACCCACCACCAGGCTCACCTAGCCCTCCCCTCCCCTCCCCTCCAAAACCCTCAGTTTGTTTCTCAGAGTCCACAGTCTCTCATGCTTCGTGTACCTCTCTGATTTCCCCCAATTCACTTTTCCTTTCCTTCTCCTAATGTCCTCCATGTTATTCCTTATGTTCTACAAGTGAAACAATAGGATAATTGACCCTCTCTGCTTGAGTTATTTCACTCAGCATAATCTCTTCCAGTCCCATCCATGTTGATACAAACACCCCAATATTCATAGCAGCAAGGGCCACAACCACCAAACTGTGGAAAGAGCCAAGATGCCCTTCAACAGACTTAATGGATAAAGAAGACGTGGTCCATTTGTACAATGGAGTATTAGGTCTCCATCAGAAAGGATGAATAGCCAACTTTTGTATCAAAGCCAAACTTTTCTGAGCTTAGTTAGAAGTTGTCTTCAGGGGCGCCTGGGTGGCTCAGTGGGTTAAAGCCTCTGCCTTCAGCTCGGGTCATGATCCCAAAGTCCTGGGATCAAGCCCCACATCCAGCTCTCTGCTCAGCGGGGAGCCTGCTTCCTCCTCTCTCTCTGCCTGCCTCTCCGCCTATTTGTGATCTCTGTCTGTCAAATAAATAAATAAAAATCTTAAAAAAAAAAAAGAAGAAGAAGAAGAAGTTGTCTTCAATTTGTAAACTGGTTGAATTCTAAAAACAAAACAAAACAACAACAACAAAAAAAACCTTTGTAAATTAGCTATTTGGAAACCACTATTTCAATTTTCCTTAGAAATGCGGTTTTATGTTCATTATCACTAGCCATTAGGGAGATTCAAGTTAAAACCACATTGAGATACCACCTTTTACCAGTTAGAATGGCCAAAATTAGCAAGACAGGAAACAACATGTGTTGGAGAGGATGTGGAGAAAGGGGAACCCTCTTACACTAGTGGTGGGAATGCAAGTTGGTGCAGCCACTTTGGAAAACAGCCTGGAGATTCCTCAAGAAAATAAAAATAGAGCTTCCCTATGACCCTGCAATTGCACTACTGGGTATTTACCCCAAAGATACAGATGTAGGGAAAAGAAGGGCCATCTGTACCCCAATGTTTATAGCAGTAGTGGCCCCGATCGCCAAACTGTGGAAAGAACCAAGACACCCTTCAATGGACGAATGCATAAGGAAGATGTGGTCCATATACACTATGGAGTATTATGCCTCTATCAGAAAGGATGAATACCCAACTTTTGTAGCAACATGGGCGGGACTGAAAGAGATTATGCTGAGTGAAATAAGTCAAGCAGAGAGAGTCAATAATCATATGGTTTCACTTATTGGTGGAGCATCGCAAATAACATGGAGGACATGGGGAGATGGAGAGGAGAAGGGAGTTGAGGGAAATTGGAAGGGGAGGTGAACCATGAGAGACTATGGACTCTGAAAAACAACCTGAGGGTTTTGAAGGGGCAGGGGGTGGGAGGTTAGGTGAGCCCAGTGGTGGGTATTAAGGAGGGCACGGATTGCATGGAGCACTGGGTGTGGTGTAAAAACAATGAATACTGTTACGCTGAAAAGAAATTTTCTAAAAAATGAACATCAGACCTTAAAAAAAAAAAGAAAAGGGGTTTTATATAATTTTATTAAAAATTTCAG
>NW_026746049.1:0-2429 GCF_022355385.1 Mustela nigripes
TGAATGTCCAACCTGAGCGATCGTCTGATCCTCGCCCTGACTTCAGATACACGAGATCTCGATTCAGGTCTGAAGATTTGCCTGCCATTTCCTCACCCAAAAACCGAGGCCTAGCTTGGGTTCTCACAACTCCGTCCTCAGACTACTGGCCCACAAGCTCTCCAGTTTGGCAATCCAGAACTACAATGCAGCACTCTGCCTGCCCTCCAGAAGAAAAACATTGCCCTCTGGGGCTACACAGAAACCCCAAATGAAGATCAACAGGGCACGCCATTTGGCTGTACCCCAAATATATAGGCTGACCTAGGCACTAATGCCCTTTCTTACACAGCTTGAGCCTGGACCTCCTGGCCCCACCCAGACAGCTGGCCGTACACTGAGACATTGGATACCTCATGGCCTTAGGTCGTCAACTCTTCTCAACCTCGGTTTTCAGGCTTCAGATCCTAGACCTTATCTCCAATCACAGCCCGGGTTTGAAAATTATGCAGAAATCAGAACTCTTTCCCCATGGCAAAATCCTTGTGGTCGGCATGTTGTCCAACGTTCATTGTAGGAGAAATCAGCATTCACCCTGAGGTCCCGCCCATTCTTGAGTGCGACGAGGGCATAAACACGCATTGTGAACCTCAGCGTGAGTCCTATCCTCTAGTACGTCCTCTCAGGGCTGGACCATTAGATGTCATAATGGGCTTGACATGTCCCTAGGCCCAATTTTTAACCAGTTTTCTGGTTGTCCAGTCGCCCCGCCCAGGGCTCTTCTCGGGAATCCCTCATTTGGTGGGACACATGAGGTTGAAAACAAAACAAAACAAATCAACAACAACAGAGCAATGCACTTCTTCCATAAAACAGAATAACTCAAACACTTTGGACGGGGCGAAACTCCCAGAGAGTAAGACTCGTACATTTCAGATGAAGTCACCCGGAAATTTCACGACCATGGGTGACACGATATCCACAGAAAAACTTGAGCAGAGCCTCACACTAGCACTTTTTTCATATCCCGAAGAGTTCTCCTCATGGTCTGTAGATCAGTCCTGCCATACCTATGACCAGAAACAAGCCGAATTTGTGTTTTCAGACAACTGTCCAAACAGCCCTGCCTACACACCCTACAGGCTCAGGCCCCTGGAGCCAAACCTGACGACTGTGATTGCCCTCTCAAAGGGAATTGTATCTGTCCATTCCAATGGCCACAACCCTACTAAGAGGATCAACCTCCAAAGTCCGTGAGGCCATCCCAATATTTCTGGCTTCCCAGGACAAACAGGGGCAATGGGCCCATCTGAGCACCTACCAGCACTCAGACCTGTAGACTGATGTCCCCAGAGGTAAAAAGGAACGAACAGGCCCCTAGGCACCTATCGGATCCATTGCTTTGCTTTACCGGCATCTCTCCTTAAAGGCCTGGATTTTAATAAGAGCATACGGCTGTTTCTTGACTCATTCATAAGAACAAATCTCATCTACACACGGGAAACTTGCACGATGAAGCTGTGTGAAAGCCTCTCTTTAGGAGGACCCATCAGGGCCCCAGTGGCACCGCTTCATTCCAAGGTCTCCATAGACACAAAATCATATTAGGACACATCCACGGGAGAGTCCATTTCAACTCAGCCACCTCGGTTGCTCCCCCAGATCCAGCAGATCTAACCTGTCTTGTTGCTTGGAGACAATTGGAATGCGAGGTGGGCTACCCAGCCATCCATCCTTAGAACCCTGCTCGGAATCATTGTCCTGGAGCCAAGCAACAGGTCTCATTTGTCCTGCAGAAGAATCTTTGCAGTTGGGAGCTTCTCACAACTCCCATCGTGGGAAAACCCCCATGGCCTCGTGATCCACTCCCCCCTTAAAAAAGGGGCCATCTGGGACAGAATGTCCAACCTATGAGATCGTCTGATCCTCTCCCTGACTTCAGATGCACGAGACCTTGATTCAGTTCTGTAGATTATGCCTGCCATATCCTCACCCATAAACCTAGGCCTAGCTTGGCTTCTCAGACTTCCGTCCTCAGACTACTGGCCCACAAGCTCTCCAGTTTGGCAATCCAGAACTACAATGCAGCACTCTGTCTGCCCTCCAGAAGAAAAATATTGACCTCTGGGGCTACCCAGAAAACACAAATGAGCATCAACATGCACGCCATTCGGCTGTACCCCAAATATATAGGCTGACCTGGGCACTAGGCCCTTTCTGAAACACCCTGTGCATGGACCTCCTGGCCCCACATAGACAGCTGGCCGCACACTGAGCACATCAGACCCCTCATGGCCTTAGGTCGACATCTCTTCTCAACCTCGGTTTTCAGGCTTCAGAACCTAGACCTTATATCCAATCACGGCCCGGGTTTGAAAATGATGCAGAAATCAGAACTCTTTCCCCAACCACAAGGTTTCTTGCCATGGGGAAAGAGTTCTGATTTCTGC
>NW_026746050.1:0-2429 GCF_022355385.1 Mustela nigripes
TCTTCAACAAATGGTGTTGGGAACACTGGGCAACCACATGCAGAAGAATGAAGCTGGACCATTTTTCTTACACCATACACAAAAATGGACTCAAGAAATTGATATAAGAGCTAAATGTGAGATGGAAGTCCATCAAAACCCTAAAGGAGAACACAGGCAGCAACCTTATGATCTTGTCTGCAAGAACTTCTTGCTAGACAGGTCTCCAAAAGCAAGGGAAACAAAGGCAAAATGAACTGGTGGGACTTCATCAAGATAAGATACAGGCACCAGCCTGTATGCCCAGCAAAGGAAATACTAGACAAAACTAAAAGACAACCAACAGAATGGGAGAAGATATTTGCAAATGACATATCAGTATCCAAAATCTATCAAGAACTTACCAAACTTAACACCCAAAGAACAAATAATCCAATCATGAATGGGCAGAAGACATGACAGACATTTCTGCAAAGAACACATCCAAATGGCCAATAGACTTGAAAAAACACTCAACATCTCTTGGCATCAGGAAAATACAAATCAAACCATGATGAGGGGTTGCCAGTTGGCTCAGCAGTTAATCATCTGCTATTGGCTCAGGTCAAGATGAACCTTGCATTGGGCTCCCTGCTCAACCAGAAGCCTGCTTCTCCCTCTCCCACTCTTCCTGCTTGTGTTCCCTCTCTTGCTGTCTCTCTCTGTCAAATAAATAAATAAAATCTTTTTTTTAAAAAAAACCCATGATGATATACCACCTCATACCAGTCAGAATGGCTAACATTAACAAGTCAGGAAATGACAGATGTTGGCAAGGATGAAGAGAAAGGGGATCCCTCTTACACTATTGGTAGGGGTAAAGGCTGGTGCAGTCACTGTGGAAAACAGTATGGAGGTTCCTCAAAAAGTTGAAAATAGAGCTAACCTATGACCCAGCAATTGCACTACTAAGGATTTACCACAAAGATATAAGAGTAATGATCTGAAGGGGCACCTGCACCCCAATGTTATAGCAGCAATGTCCACAATAGCTAAACTATGGAAAGAACCCAGATGTCCATCGACACATGAATGGATAAAGAAGATGTGGTATATGTATACAATGGAATACTACTCAGCCATCAAAAATGGTATCTTGCTGTTTGCAATGACATGGATGGACCTAGAGAGTATTATGCCAAGCAAAATAAGTCAATCAGAGAAAGACAATCATCATATAATCGCATTTCATATGTGGAATTTAAGAAACAAAACAGAAGATCATAGGAGAAGAGAGGGAAAAATAAAACGAGATGAAACTAGAGAGGGAGACAAACCATAAGAGACTCTTTTTTTTTAAGATTTTATTTATTTATTTGACAGAGAGAGATCACAAGTAGACAGAGAGGCAGGCAGAGAGAGAGGGGGAAGCAGGCTCCCCGCGGAGCAGAGAGACCGATGCAGGACTCGATCCCAGGACCCCAAGATCATGACCTGAGCTGAAGGCAGCAGCTTAACCCACTGAGCCACCCAGGCGCCCCATTAGAGACTCTTTTTTTTTTTTTTTTAAGATTTTAGTTATTTACTTGAGAGAGAGACAGTGAGAGAGAGCATGAACGAGGAGAAGGTCAGAGAGAGAAGCAGACTCCCCATGGAGCTGAGAATCCGATGCGGGACTCGATCTGGGGACTCCAGGATCATGACCTGAGGCGAAGGCAGTCGTCCAACCAACTGAGCCACCCAGGCATCCCAAGAGACTCTTAATCATAGGAAACAAACTGAGGGTTGCTGGAGGGGAGGGGCATTGGGGAATGGAGTAACTAGATCATGGACATTAAGGAGGGCACATGATGTAATTATATAAGACTGATGAATCACAGATCTGTACTCCTGAAACTAATAATACATTGTATGTTAATCAATTGAATTTAAATTTAAAAATTAAAAAATTGAGGACACCTGTCTGGCTCAGTGGGTGGAGCACATGACTCTTGATCTCAGGATTGTGAGTTCAAGCCCCAGTAATAGTGTAGTAATATAGTAAAAAAAAAAATACTAGTATTTCAGATAACAGAGATTACTTAAAAATAAAGTATTAGAAAACATAGAGTTAAAATTTAGTCTAATAGCAGATTTGATAAATATTTTAGTATTGGAGAAGTTAGTATTTAAGTAATATTTTATTAAATTTGTTTTCCACATTTCCAAATTTCAAAATTGACCAGGTATCAGAGAACTGAGTACAAAATATCTATGTCATTTTATTAAATTCATACAGGGCATGTAAGAACCAGAAGCTTCCAGAAGGTGGTGCTAACGTGTGTCCTTTATCCACTTTCCTCCTCATTCTTGTTTCCAGTCTGCACATTTTACTCTCAGAAAATTAAGTTTCTATGTCAGCACAGACCAACTCCAGTTAAGATGCACAACAAAACATTACCAGTAAAATGTTGAGGGGGAAGAAATAGCCC
>NW_026746051.1:0-2429 GCF_022355385.1 Mustela nigripes
TTTTTTTTTTTTATGTTTTTGTTGGGTCTAGAAAATAGGTTTGTATTACATATACATACACACACACAAGCACATATGTACATATACACAGAGAAATAGAAATGACTTACAGAAAACTTAGAAAGTACCCAAAAAAGCACAAAAGAAATTAATCTCTCATAAAATCAAATATTTAACCTTTAACATTCAATCTCTGACTTTCCAATGTATTAATGCCTATATATATTTTTTTAATTACCCAAATCATAGTCTGTATGGTACACTCATCTTTTTCTTCATTTAGTAATATGACATGAACATTTTCTCATGCTAATATTCTTCCACTACCTGATTTATTGGAAGGAACCTGATAGCCATTGTCTAATGTGCTAAAATTTACCTAAATGTATTGAATTTACCTAGATTTAGCTAAATGTGCTGAAATTAACTTGTATTTGCTCATTTTGTTTGTTCCCATGTTTTTTTCTAATGATTTTCATATGACTTCTATTGTTGGTATTTAAAAATCTGAAAATAGGGGTATGAATTAATTCCTGGACATTAATGTCTATGTGAAGGGTACCTTTGGGATCATTTTCACTCAGATTATTAGAGAATTTTAACACTTTAACAGAAGAGCACTGTCACCTGGGGTATTTGCTAATGGGCCAGCTGTCTCCTGACAGGTGACAAGCCTCTGCTTAAATACGTCCATGAGAAGGCACTGCTCTGCTCCTCTTTCTGTGTTCTGGCTCTGTATGTTCCTATGGACATAAGGATCTAGATTCTGACGAATAGATTTTGAAAGTTGTTTCTGAAACCTTTTGGAGGCCGTACATCAAGATCAATGTGATTTGAGATTCTGGAAGGAAGTTAGAGGCAGGGTAGCAGGCAAGATAGCACGGAATGCTAGCTTAGTTAATAGAAGCCAAATAATTATTACAGACAGGCAGAGAGTGTTCTCTGATTTGCGAGCTACAGTTATTCTAATTGATTTCTGCATACTTGTGGATAGGGATCTGCCCTCTTCCATTTATTTTTCTCTTGACAAGTAAGATGTGAAATGTTGTTCCATGCCTTTCTAATTTAGACATTGCACATGTTGAGAACTGATCTTGCCAGCCATTTTTAAGCCTGGCCAAAAACATAACACATTGTTTTATTAGCCTTCATCATCTGGTTAGAGCCAACATTTTGTTTGGAACTATACCGGAGCATAAATCCCCTTTATAGGCATAACCCATTTCTGCCATCAAGCAGATTCAGTAAGAAGGTAATGAGTGACCTTGGTGGGTTGGTCTGGTTAGCATCATGAGGCTGATTAGAGCAAGGATGCTCATTCTGAGACATGTCTTAGGAAGTGAGATTCACGCTCTTGAGGATCTTACGATTCAGCTTTGGGAAAAGACACACAAATAACTAATATAAGGCAATGTATGAAAGGTACACATACACAAAGATCAGAGGCATCTTAGAGGAAAAGCAGAGTATTACCTCATGGCCTGATTTTAGGGCTGTGGACGATGATGTCCTTGAGGCCATATGCAGCATATTGAGCCTGCAAGCTGAGTAAACCATCCGTTTCACACACATGTGTACTATATTCCAAGTATATCTAGATGCCCTGGTGGCCAGCAACGCTTTTAAACCTACATTCATTGTAGGTTTTTGCCATATTACGTGTTTTCAATCAATACTACACTTAAAATCCCTATCTTGGGTGTCTATAAAATTTTTTCATGTTAAAAATTATTTTAGTGGGGCGCTTGGGTGGCTCAGTGGGTTAAGCCTCTGCCTTCAGCTCAGATCATGATCTCAGGGTCTTGGGATCAAGCCCCGAGTTGAGTCGGGCGCTCTGCTTAGGAGGGAGCCTGCTTCCCCCTCTCTCTCTGCCTGCCTCTCTGCCTACTTGTGATCTCTGTGTGTCAAATAAATAAAATCTTAAAAAATAAAATAAAATAATTATTTTAGTTACTTGAATATTGGAAACTGACATTGTCTACAGCAATGCTTTTGTGATAGAATGTTTTGTGATAACAGAAATGTTTCTGCATTGTCCGGTATAGTAGTCGTTAACTACATGCCTCACTTGAGGAGTTGACTGAGAAGCTGAATCTTTTATTTTATTTGATTTCTTTTTTGTTTTATTTATTTGTTTGACAGAGAGAGATCACAAGTAGGCAGAGAGGCAGGCAGAGAGAGGGGGAAGCATTTTCAATGCTGAGCAGAGAGCCCGATGCGGGGCTCGATCCAAGGAACCTGAGACCATGACCCGAGCCAAAGGCAGAGGCTTAATCCACTGAGCCACCCAGGTGCCCATTTTATTTGATTTTAATTGATTTTAATTCAAATAGTCACATGCAGTAGAGGCTACCATATTGGATAATGCAGATCTATTATTTCTAGTCTATTACAATTATAAAATAAGTAATTTTCTACCCCCCCCCCCC
>NW_026746052.1:0-2429 GCF_022355385.1 Mustela nigripes
GAGCACGCGCCCTGCCCTACACATCCCCTCCTGTCTCCTTAGCACCCAGGCTTCCATCTCTCTGCAAAGGGAGCTGGTGCACTTGTATTGCCAGCGGATGCTGTTCCTGTCAGGGCAGGCTGTCCTGGTTTCCTACTGTGTACCGACCACAAGGCCAACGGCTCCTTCTCTTCTCCTGGGGCGGCGTGCTGCGCCTTCCCCAGACGTGCTTCATGGGAGTGTGGTGACAGACGTGTCCCTTTCCTTAAGGCCCTTTCAGATGTGCAACCACGTTTCTCTCTCAGGCAGCGGGGATGTTATGGCAAAGAGAATTTCGCTCTATGCGGGTATCTTCCACCGGGCTGCGGAGACTAGCTTAGGCAAGAAGCAGCAGCATCCCCAAACCCAAGTCTGATTTCCCAACGAATGCGGTGGTTTCCCAGGGGAGATGACCAAGCAAAAAGGCTTTTGCTGTATGCGGGTTTCCGACACCGCGAGACTGGGCTCAGGCAACCAGCATCAGCCCGCAGAACATTTCTCAGCGAATGCTGTTCTTTCGCAGAAGCTTTGGCTTAGAGAGAAGAGCAATTCGCCACTGTTTCCTCAGCAAGTCTTCAGTCGTGTCAGGGAAGAAGAGCTTCGGGAGAGCTGGTGCCTCTTGGGCCTTGGTTTCCCCGGCTCCATGTCGCGCCCTGGGATCACCCTGCCAGGCCGAACTAAGCAGACACAGCGACAACACTGCAGCAGCGAGCGTGGCCTAGGATGGCACTGTATGCACACGACCATCTCTCGGTGTTGGGAACGCTTTGCCATTGCTCAGGTCCTCAGGCAGACTCAGGAAATAGGCCAGTGCCTTAACCACAGGAGAGGGGAGATGACACTATCCATGCACTCCGCCCGCGCACTGCGATGGGGAGCTGTGGGGGACTGTCCCCACTCCTTGCCTTGACATCCTGTGCCTTCGCGAACGCTTCTACCTCCTGGAGGAAGACGGAACATGGCTGTCAGTTCTTTCAGGGAGCTGTTTCTGCGAGTTGAGGGTAAGTGCCTGGTGGAAAGCCCATGTGTCCACCGGAGACAGGTGGCCAAAGCTGCTGTCTCCTTGGGCCCAGAGGCTCAGGACAGGCATGCTTTCTGCCCAGACTCCTTCCTAAGAGTGGAAAACGCTTAATGCCCTACACATCCCCTCCTGTCTCCTTAGCAGCCAGGCTTCCGTCTCTCTGCACAGGGAGATGGTGCACTTGTATTGCCAGCGGATGCTGTTCCTGTCAGGGCAGGCTCTTCTGCTTCCCTACTTTTTACCGACCACAAGGCCAACGGCTCCTTCTCTCTCCTGGGGCGGCCTGCTGCGCCTTCCCCAGACGTGCTCCATGGGAGTGCGGTGACAGACGTGTCACTTTCCTTAAGGCCCTTTCAGATGTGCAACCACGTTTCTCTCTCAGGCAGCGGGGATGTTAGGGCAAAGAGAATTTCGCACCATGGGGGTATCTTCCACCGGTCTGCGGAGACTAGCTCAGGCAAGAAGCAGCAGCATCCCCAAACCCAACTCTGATTTCCCAACGAATGCTGTGCTTTCCCAGAGGAGATACCTGGGCAAAGAGCATTTCACTGTATGCGAGTTTCTCCCACTGTGAGACTGGGCTCAGGCAACCAGCAGCAGCAGCCCACAGTACCAACTCTGATTTCTCAGCGAATGTTGTGCTTTCACAGAGGACTTGGGCTTGGAGTGAACCGCACATCGCTGCTGCTTCCACAGGAAGGCGTCAGTCGCGTCAGGGAAGAGGAGCTGCGGGAGAGCTGGTGCCTCTTGGGATTGCTTTCCCGGG
The DNA here is from genome assembly GCF_022355385.1 of Mustela nigripes. Taxonomy (NCBI): domain Eukaryota; kingdom Metazoa; phylum Chordata; class Mammalia; order Carnivora; family Mustelidae; genus Mustela; species Mustela nigripes. The sequence continues at coordinate 1,806 of NW_026746052.1, forward strand.
CTCCATGCTCGCGCCCTGGGTTCACTTGCCAGGCCGAGCTAAGCAGACACAGCGACAACACTGCAGCAGCGAGCGTGGCCTAGGATGGCACTGTATGCACACGACCATCTCTCGGTGTTGGCAACGCTTGGCGTTTTGCTCAGGCCCTCAGGCAGACTCAGGAAATAGGCCAGTGCCTTCTCCACACAGAGGAGAGGCGACACTATCCATGCACACCACCCGCGCACGGCGATGGGGAGCTGTGGGGGACTGTCCTCACTCCTTGCCTGGATATCCCGTGCCTTCGCGAACGCTTCCACCTCCTGGAGGAAGATGGAACCTGGCTGCCAGTTCTTTTAGGGAGCTGTTTCTGCGAGTTGAGGGTAGGTGCCTGTTGGAAAGACCATGTGTACACCAGAGACAGGTGGCCAAAGCTGCTGTCTCCTTGGGCCCAGAGGCTCAGGACAGGCATGCTTTCTGCCCAGACTCCTTCCTACGAATGGAGCCAGCACCCTGCCCTACTCATCCTCTCCTCTCTCCGTAGCAACCATGCTTCCGTCTCTTTGCACATGGAGCGAGTGACAGCTTTACTGCCACCGGCCGTTGTGCCTGCCAGGGCCGGCTCTCCTGCTTTGCAACCTTTTC
>NW_026746053.1:0-1368 GCF_022355385.1 Mustela nigripes
TAATAGAGCTTGAAGTCCGGAATTGTGATGCCACCAACGTTGGCTTTCTTTTTCAATATCCCTTTGGCTATTCGAGGTCTTTTCTGGTTCCATATAAATTTTAGAATTATGTGTTCCATTTCTTTGAAAAATATGGATGGTACTTTGATAGGAATTGCATTAAATGTGTAGATTGCTTTAGGTAGCATAGACATTTTCACAATAATTTTGGCCATTCTAAATGGTGTAAAGTGGTATCTCAATGTGGTTTTAGCTTGAATCTCCCTAAGGGCTAGTGATGATGAACATTTTTTCATGTGTCTGATAACCATTTGCATCTCTTCACTGGAGAAGTGTCTCTTCATATCTTCTCCCCATTTTTTGATATGATTATCTGTTTTTTTGTGTGTTGAGTTTGAGGAGTTCTTTATAGATCTTGGATATCAACCTTTTGTCTGTACTGTCATTTGAAAATATCTTCTCCCCTTCTGTGGGTTGCCTCTTTGTTTTGTTGGCTGTATCCTTTGCTGTACAGAAGCTTTTGATCTTGATGAAGGCCCAAAAGTTCATTTTTGCTTTTGTTTCCTTTGCCTTTGGAGACATATCCTGAAAGAAGTTGCTGTGGCTGATATTGAAGAGGTTATTGCTTATGTTCTCCTCTAGAATTCTGATGGATTCCTGACTCACGTTGAGGTCTTTTATCCATTTTGAGTTTATCTTTGTGTATGGTGTAAGAGAATGGTCGAGTTTCATTCTTCTACATATAGCTGTCCAGTTTTCCCAGCACCATTTACTGAAGAGACTGTCTTTTTTCCACTGTATATTTTTCCCTGCTTTGTCAAAGATGATTTGCGCATAGAGTTGAGGGTCCATATCTGGGCTTTCTACTCTGTTCCACTGTTCTATGTGTCTGCTTTTATGCCAGGACTATGCTGTCTTGGTGATCACAGCTTTGTAGTAAAGCTTGAAATTTGGTAGCGTGATGCCACCCATCTTATTTTTGTTTTTCAATATTTCCTTTTTTATTTTTTTTAGCATAACAGTATTCATGTATTTTTTTTAAATTTTTTATTTTTTTCATTTATTTATTTTCAGCATAACAGTATTGTTATTTTTTCACCACACCCAGGTGCTCCATGAAATCCGTGCCCTCTATAATACCCACCACCTGTATCCCGACCTCCCACTCCCCTGCCACTTCAAACCCCTCAGATTGTTTTTCAGAGTCCATAGTCTCTCATGTTTCACCTCCCCTTCCAATTTACCCCAACCCCCTTCTCTCCAACTCTCCATGTCCTCCATGCTTTTTGTTATGCTTCACAAATAAGTGAAACCATATGATGATTGACTCTCTCTGCTTGACTTATTTCACTCAGCATAATCTCTTCC
>NW_026746053.1:1468-2428 GCF_022355385.1 Mustela nigripes
TCCAGTCCCGTCCATGTTGCTACAAAAGTTGGGTATTTGTCCTTTCTGATGGAGGCATAATACTCCATAGTGTATATGGACCACCTCCTTAGCGATTTGGGGTCTCTTCTGATTCCATACAAATTTTAGGGTTATTTGCTCCAGCTCTTTGAAGAATACTCGTCGAATTTTTATCAGAATGGCATTAAAAGTATAGATTGCTCTAGGCAGTATAGACATTTTAACAATGTTTATTTTACGAACCAAGAGCATGGAATGTTCTTCCATCTTTTTGTGTCTTCTTCAATTTCTTTGATGAGTGTTCTGTAGTTCCTCGAGTACATATCCTTTACCACTTTGGTTAAATTTATTCCCAGGTAGCTTATGGTTCTTGGTGCTATAGAAAATGGAATCTATTCTCTAATTTCCCTTTCTGTGTTTTCATTGTTAGTGTTTAAGAAAGCAAGTGATTTCTGTACATTGACTTTGTATCCTGCCATTTTGATGAATTTCTGTATGAATTATAGTAGTTTGGGGGTGGAGTCTTTTGGGTTTTCCATATAAAGAATTATGTCATCTGCAAAGAGAGAAAGTTTGACTTCTTCATTGCCAATTTTTTTTGACTGCATTCTTTTTTTTTAAATTTCTTTTCAGTGTAACACAATTCATTGTTTATGCACCACACCCAGTGCTCCATGCCATACGTGCCCTCCATAATACCCACCACCAGGATCCCCCAACATCCCACCCTCTCGCCCATTCAAAACCCTCAGATTATTTTTTTAGAGTCCATAGTCTCTCATGGTTCATCTCCCCTTCCAGTTTCCCTCAACTCCCTTCATTGCCAATTTGAATACAGTTTATTTCTCTTTGTTGTCTGATTGCTGTTGTTAGGACTTCTAATGCGACGTTGAACAAGAGTGGTGAGAGTGGGCATCCTTGTTGTGTTCCTGATCTCAATGGGAAGGACACAAGCTTTTT
>NW_026746054.1:0-2428 GCF_022355385.1 Mustela nigripes
GTTTCATTTAGAATTTGTTTGATTTTTGGGGTGTCTTCCCAACCACTTTGGATTTTTTCTTGGGTGCATTTTGCTTGGTCATTGTCAATACTTCAGACTTGTTCATTTGCTCACCCATCCTTCCTTGGGAAGAATGACTAGAAGTAGGAATTGACAACAAAGGAAAGAACCAGAGGAAATGTTCTCTGCTACAGAGCTAATAAACATGGATATAAGTAAAAGGTTAGAGACGGAATTTGGGATAAAAATTTTTTTAATGTTTTTAATTAATTAATATTATTATTATTTTGACAGTAAGAGAGACACAGTGAGAGAGGAAACACAAGCAAGGGGAGTAGGATCAGGAGAACAGGCCTCCCATGGAGCAAGGAGCCCAATGCAGGGCTCGATCACAGGACCCTGGGATTATGACCTGATCCAAAGGCAGATGCTTAATGACTGAGCCACTCAGACACCCCCAGGATAACAATTATAAAGTAAATAGTTAGGCTTGAAAACAACATGCATGGCAATACAGAATGTCTAAGGACAGAAAAGCGATCTAATCAGGCCAAACTTTAAAATGCCGTTAACGAGATGCAGTCTAAATTGGGTGTTCTAATAGCTAGGGTCAATGAGGCATAAGAGAGAATAAGTGATTTAGAGGACAGGCTGATGGAAAGGAAGGAAGTTAAGGAAAACAAAGAAAGACAACTCATAGCCCAAAGGCTTTGACAATTTAATGATGCCTTGAAATGAACCAATGTCAGTATTATTAGGATCCAGAGGGGGTGAATAGAGAGAGAGGGCTAGAAGGTATATTCAAACAAATCATGGCTGAGAACTTCCCTAATCTGGGAAAGGAAGCAAGCATCCCTGTCTAAGAGGTAGAAAGGACTCCTTCAAAAGTCAATAAAAAAGATCAACACCTCAACATATCATAGTGAAGATTGGAAGTCTTAGACCCAACGAAGTTATCCTGAGAGCAGCTAGGAAGAGGAGGTTCCTTAAGTATGGAAGGAGGGACATTAGAATAACATCAGACCTATCCACAAAAACCTGGCAAGTCAGAAAGGACTGGCAAGTTATATTCAGGATACTAAATGAGAAGAACATGCAGCCAAGAATACTTTAGCCAGCAAGGCTGTCATTCAAAATAGAAGGAGATATAAAGAGCTTCCAGGACAGACAGAAACTGAAAGAATATGTGACCACTAAGCCAGCCATGCAAGAAATATCAAGGGGGACTCTGTAAGTGAAGAGAGAGCCCAAGGGTAACATAGGCCAGAAAGCAATACAGACAATCTACAGAAACAGGGTCTTTACAGGCCATACTATGGCACTAAATTCTTTCAATAGTGACTATGAATGTAATAGAGCTAAATGCCCAACCAAAAGACAGTGTATCAGATGGGGTAAAAAAGCAAGACTCATCATCCATATACTGTCTATAAGATATGCATTTTAGACCTAAAGAACCCTCCAGACTGAAGTGAGGGTATGGAGAACAATCTACCATGTTAATGGACCTCAAAAGAAAGATGGGGTAGTGATCCTCATACCACACAAATTAGATTTCAAACCAAAAATGGTAGTGAGAGAGGCAGAGGGACACTATATCATACTTAAAGGGTCTACCCAACAAGAAGATCTAACAATTATAAATATCTATGCCCCCAACATGGGAGCAGCCTATTATATAAACCAATTGATAACCAAATAAAGAAACACACTGATAATAATACATTAATAGTAGGGTACTACAACACCCCATTCACAGTAATGGACAGGTCATCTAAGCAGAAGATCAACAAAGAAACAAGGGCTTTGAATGAAATACTGGACCAGATGGACCTAGCAGATATATACAGAATATTCCACCCTAAATCAACAGAATACTCATTCTTCTGGAGTACATATGGAAATTTCTCCAGAAGAAATCACATACTAGGTCAAAAATTAGGTCTCAACCAATACCAACAGACTGAGAGTATTCCCTGTATATTTTCAGACCACAATGCTTTGAAACTGCAACTCAATCACAAGAAGAAAATTGGAAGAAACTGAAGTATTTGGAGGTTAAAGAGCATCCTGCTAAAGAATGAATGGGTCAACCAGGAAATTAAAGATAAACTTAAACAATTCATGCATGCAAACTAATGAGAATGAAACCACATTGGTTTCAAAACCTACAGGGTCCAGCAAAGGTGGTCTTAAAGAGGGAAGTACATAGCAATTCAAGTCTCTCTCAAAAATTAGAAAAATCCCAAATACAAAGGTAAAACTACACTTAAAGGACCTGGAGATAGAATAGTAAATAAAGTGAAAACCAAGGAGGAGGGGGAGACAAGATGGCGGGGAAGTAGGAGGCGCCCATTCAACCTGCACCCTAAAGTGAGCTGATTACCTTCCAAAGATCTCCAATCACCCACGAAATCAGCCTGAGATC
>NW_026746055.1:0-334 GCF_022355385.1 Mustela nigripes
TTTGGGGACAGTTCCCTACTATCTTGATGATGACAACTTTGTAATAGTGCTTGAAGTCTGAAATTGTGATGCCAACAACTTTGGCTTTCTTTTTCAATATTCCTCTGGCTATTCGAGGTATTTTCTGGTTCCATATATATTTTAGGATGATTTGTCCCATTTCTTTGAAAAAAATGGATGAGATTTTGATAGGGATTGCATTAAATGTGTATATTGCTTTAGGTAGCATAGACATTTTCACAATATTTGTTCTTCCAATACAGGAGCATGGAACATTTTTCCATTTCTTTGTGTCTTCTTCAATTTCTTTCATGAGTACTTTAGAGTTTTCTGA
>NW_026746055.1:434-2428 GCF_022355385.1 Mustela nigripes
CGATTGCTTTAGGTAGCATAGACATTTTCACAATATTTATTCTTCCAATCCAGGAGCATGGAACATTTTTCCATTTCTTTGTGTCTTCTTCAATTTCTTTCATGAGTACTTTAGAGTTTTCTGAGTTTTGATTCTTTGTCTCTTTGGTTAGGTTTATTCCTAGGTATCTTAGGGTTTTGGGTGCAATTGTAAATGGGATTGACTCCTTAATTTCTATTTCTTCAGTCTTGTTGGTATAAAAAAATGCAACCAATTTCTGTTCATTGATTTATATCCTGATACTTTACAGAATTCCTATACAATTTATAGCAGATTTGGAGTGGAGTCCTTTAAGTTTTCCACATACAGTGTCATATCGTCTGCAAACAGGGATAGTTTGACTTCTCTTTTGCCAATTTGGCAAAATTTGGATGCCTTTAATTTCTTTTTGTTGTCTGATTGCTGAGGCTAGGACTTCTGGTACGATGTTGAATAGCAGTGGTGATAACGGACATCCCTGCCGTGTTCCTGACCTCAGGGGAAAAGTATTCAGTTTTTCTCCATTGAGAATGATATTTGCAGTGGGTTTTTCATATATGGCTTTGATAATATTGATAATATGTGCCCTCTATCTGTACACTTTGAAGAGTTTTAATCAGGAAGGGACACTGCACTTTGCCAAATGCTTTTTCAGCATCTATGGAGAGTATAATATGGTTCTTGTTCTTTCTTTTATTAATGTGTTGTATCACATTGATTGATTTGCAGATATTGAACCAACCTTGTAGCCCTGGAATAAATCCCACTTGGTCGTGGTGAATAATCCTTTTAGTGTACTGTTGAATCTTATTGGCTAGTATTTTGGTGAGAATTTTTGCATCTGTGTTCATCAAGGATATTGGTCTGTAGTTCTCTTTTTTGATGGGATCCTTGTCTGGTTTTGGGATCAAGGTGATGCTGGCCTCAGAAAAAAAAGAGTTTGGAAGTTTTCCTTCCATTTCTATTTTTTTGGAACAGTATCAGGAGAATAGGAATTAATTCTTCTTTAAATGTTTGGTAGGATTCCCCTGGGAAGCCATCTGTCCCGGGGCTTTTGTTTGTTTGGAGATTTTTGATGACTGTTTCAATCTCCATACTGGTTATGGGTCTGTTCAGGTTTTCTATTTCTTCCTGGTTCAGTTGTCGTAGTTTATATGTCTCTAGGAATGTATCCATTTCTTCCCGAATGTTGAACTTGTTGGCGTAGAGTTGCTCATAGCATGTTCTTATAATTGTTTGTATTTCTTTGCTGTTGGTTGTGATCTCTCCTCTTTCATTCATGATTTTATTTATTTGGGTCCTTGCTCTTTCTTTATCAATCTTATTAATTCTTTCAAAGAACCAGCTCCTTGTTTCGTTGATTTGTTCTATTGGTTTTTTTTTTGTTTTGTTTTCTTTTGTTTGTGTTTTTTTGTTCGTTTGTTTCTATTTCATTGATTTCTGCTCTGATCTTTATTATTCCTCTTCTCCTGCTGGGTTTAGGCTTTCTTTGTTGTTCTTTCTCTGACCCCTTTAGGTGTAGGGTTATGTTGTGTATTTGAGATCTTTCTTGATTCTTGAGAAAGGCTCGTACAGCTTTATATTTTCCTCTCAGGACTGCCTTTGCTGTATCCCACAGATTTTGAACACTTTTGTTTTCATTATCATTTGTTTCCATGAATTTTTTCAATTCTTCTTTAATTTCCTGGTTGACCAATTCATTTTTTAGAAGGATGCTGTTTAGTCTCCATGTATTTGTGTTCTTTGCAAATTTCCTCTTGTGATTGAGTTCTAGTTTCAGAGCATTGTGGTCTGAGAATATGCAGGGGATGATCCCAATCTTTTGATAATGGTTGAGATCTGATTTATGACCCAGGATGCGGTATATTCTGGAGAATGTTCCATGTGCACTAGAGAAGAATGTGTATTCTGTTATTTTGTATGGAATGTGTTGAATATACCTGTGATGTCCATCTTGTCCAGTGTGTCAATGTAAG
>NW_026746056.1:0-2426 GCF_022355385.1 Mustela nigripes
GACAGGATCCCTGCACACCGCCTGTACACTGAAAAGGGAGCTTTGGGGGACTGTCCCCACCCCTTTTCCTTAAACGCCATGCCTCCTCCAAGCTTCCACATCCTGGACGAAGACGGCATCTGACTCCCCGTTATTTCAGGGAGCTGTTTCTGCGAGTTCACCGTAGGGGCGTGGTGGCTAGCGCATGTCGGCCCCAGGGACAGGTGGCCAAGGAGCTGCTGTCTCCTTGGGCCCAGAGGCTCAGGACAGGCATGCTTTCTGCCCAGACTCCTTCCTAAGCGTGGAGCACGCGCCCTGCCCTACACATCCCCTCCTCTCTCCATAGCAGCCAGGTTTCCGTCTCTCTGCACAGAGAGCGGGTGACACTTGTCTTGCCACCGGCCGCTGTGCCTGCCAGGGCCGGCTCTCTTACTTTGCAACCTTTTCCAGACCCGAAGGAAACGGCTCCTGCTCTTCTCCCTGGGCAGCGTGCTGCACGTTCCACAGACATGCTCTTGGGGAGCGCAGTGAAAGCATGTCCCTTTCCTTAAGGCTCTTTCCACAGGCGCAACCGCGCTTCTCTCTCAGGCAGAGGGGATGCCCAGGCAAAGAGGATTTCGCTCCATGCGGGTATCTTCCACCATGCTGCGGAGACTAGCTCAGGTATTCCTCTGCAGCATCACATTCATCCGATTCTGATTTCCCAACGAATGCTGTGCTTTCCCAGAGGAGATGCCCGGATAAAGAGGCTTTCGCTGTATGCGGGTTTCTCCAACCGCGAGACTGGGCTTAGGCAAGCAGCAGAAGCGCCCGCAGAACCGACTCTGATTTCCCAGCGACTGCTATGCTTTCGCAGAGGTTTTCAGCTTGGCGCGAACCGCACTTCGCTGCTGCTTCCTCAGCAAGGCTTTCGTCGTTCGCTCTGTTGCGGCAGGGAAAAGAGCCGCGGTATTGCTTGTGCCTTTTGGGCCTTGCTTTCCCGGGCTCCAAGTTCTTGTCTGGGGTTCATATTGCTAAGCCGAACTAAGCAAACGCAGTCACAACCCTGCGGCAACGTGCGTGGCCTAGGATGGCACTCTATGCACACTACCAACTCCCGGTGTAGGCAACAATTGGCCTTTGGCAGTGGACCTCCGGTGGACTCGCGAACTAGGTCCGTGCCTTCCTCACAGGAGAGGAGAGGCGACAGGATCCCTGAACACCGCAAGTTACTAAATGGGGAGCATTCGGGGATTGTTGCCACTCCTTTCCCGGCACACCCCCAGCCACCGACAATGCTGTCACATCTTGGAGGAAGATGGCATCTGACTGCACGTTTCTCGAGGGAGCTGTTCCTGTGAGTTCAGGGTATGGTGCCTGGTAGCAAGCCCAAGTCTGCCCTACGTACAGTTGTCCTAGGAGTTGCTGTGCCCTTGGGACCAGAGGCACAGGACAGGCCTGCCTTCTGCCCAGACTCCTTCCTCAGAGTGGAGCACGCATCCCTGCCCTAGTCTTCCCTTCATGTCTCCTTAGCAGCCAGGCTTCATCTCCGCACAGGGAGCGGGTGACATTGGTCTTGCTACCGGCCTGCTGTTCCTGCAAGGGCAGGCTCTCCTGCTTCCCGACCGTTTCCCGACCACAAGGCCAACGGCTCCTTAGCTTCTCTGGGGGCGGCTTGCTGCGCCATCCCCACATTTGGCTTTTCTCTCAAGCAGAGGGGATGCTCGTGCAAAGGGTATTTCGCTCCATGCTGGTATCTTCCACTGTGCTGCGGAGACTAGTTCAGACAAGCAGCAGCAGCATCCACAAACACAACTCTCTGATTTCCCAACGAATGTTTTGCGTTCCCAGGGGAAATGCCCAGGCAAAGAGGATTTCGCTCCATGCGGGTTTCTTCCACCATGCTGCGTAGTGTAGCTCAGGCATTCAGCTGCAGCATCACAACACATCCAATTATGATTTCCCAACGAATGCTGTGCTTTTCCAGAGGAGATGCCCGGGCAACGAGGCTTTCGCTGTATGCGGGTTTCTCCCAATGCGAAACTGGGCTCAGAAAAGCAGCAGCAGCCCGCAGAACATTTCTTAGCGAAATCTGTGCTTTCCTAGAGGCTTTGGATTGGAGCAAACAGCTTTCGCCGCTGCTTTCTCAACAAGGCTTCAGACGTGTCAGGGAAGAAGAGCTGCGGGAGAGCAGGTGCCTCTTGGGCCTTGCTTTCCTAGGCTCGATGTTCGCGTCCTGGGTTCACCCTGCCAGGCCGAACTAAGCAGACACAGCCACAACCCTGCAGTAGCGTGTGTAGCCTAGGATGGCACCCTATGTACACTACCATCTCCCAGTGTAGGCATCGCTTGGCCTTTTACTCTGGCGCTCAGGCGGACTCGCGGACTAGGACAGTGCTTTCCCCACAGGAAAGGAGAGGAGACAGGATCCCTGCACACCGCCTGTACACTGAAAAGGGAGCTTTGGG
>NW_026746057.1:0-2426 GCF_022355385.1 Mustela nigripes
TAATACTTTCAATTAAAGTTTTCCTGAGAATCCCCAGCTGACTTTGGGGGTGGGGGGCATTGTCCTTTGTGAAGATTTTGAGCTTCTGTGAGTGAGCAGACCTCCACTCCAGAGTGACATAAAAAGCAAACTGCACCTCCTTCCTGATTTGTCTGTAATGAAACTTGCTTTCCTCAGCGTTCGAGGCAGATAAATATGTTCCCTTTCTTTGGCTCTTACTCATACTTCAGCAAGATTTCCCATGTGCTTTCCTGGGCTGGCTGGGAAACTGGACCACAATTTATGGCATCTTAGGGGACAGGCGTGTAGAATTCCAGTGGGATCCCGGAACAGAACCTAATTAGAGATTAGAGACCATTGCGGTGCAAAGCTTTTCTTTGAGATCGAAAGAGGTGCATGTTATGCAAATATTAGCAAGTGTAAGTTCACACTGTCTATTGAAAATTTATAGACTCATTATGGTCAAGAAGGCTGGAAGATAAGTAGATTTTGGGAAAGATGCAGGTAAATTCAGGGAGGTGGCAAATTACCCCAGGGAAAGTAGAATTGTGAAAGAATATGGCCCAAACTATTTAAAAAGATTTTATTCATTTATTTGACACACAGAGAGCCAGAAAGCACAAGTGGGGGGAATGGCAGAGGGAGAAGGAGAAGCAGGCTCCCAGCTGAGCAGGGAGGCAAATGTGTGGGACTCGATCCCAGGACCCTGGGATCATGACCTGAGCTGAAGGCAGACACTTAACCGACTGAGCCACCCAGGCGCCCCCTGGCTCCAACTTCCAAAGATGGTGTATTCCTTTGGTGGGAAGGAATGAAGATCAGCAACTGTCCTTGATTCTGCTTCTCAGGAAGGCATTGTGATGTGGTGCCTAGGACTTTGGAGACAGACACACGCTTGGTGCCCTCCGGCTCTGCCGCTAAAGCAACACCTTCCAGAGGGCAGCTGCAGGCACCGGGTGGCGTCACAAAGGGTCAGACCTGGGAGGCACTCAGCCATGTACCCCTTCCACCATCCTGCTGGGGTTAAAAAAAATTACCTATATATAAAAAAAAAATGAACCAGAATAGTGGGAATGAATGAAAAATAAAAGTTTTCCTATGAAGTAGTGGTGGTAGTAGTACTTTTTTTCTCTCTCTCTTTTTTTTTTTCTTTCTTGGTTTGTTTTCTGTGGAAGGGGCCTGCCTTGTGGGTTTTCAATCAATGATGTTCCCTGACTTAAGTCCTCCCGCCCCCCTCAAAGGGGTGGGCTCTGAGAAAACTTTTTTTTTTCCAGGCTTTTGTTCTCTGGTGGTTTTTTGTTTGTTCACTTTCTTTTTTCTCACTTTGACCGCTTTTGATGGTTTTTGTAGTTTTAGAGGAAAACAAACCACACCCTGATCTCCCTCTCAGAGAGAAGCCTCAGTCTGGCTGCAGAGCCCAAATAAGTTCCCCTTTGGCCGCTGGCTGAGCAGGTTCCAAGTCGCTGTCCCTGGGGATGGAGGATCTTTTGCTTGTACCCCAAACCACGGCAGCAGCAGCTTTGGGCACCTCCAGACCGCTAGAGAGGTTCCAAGCAGCAATCGCACACTGAGATTTTCCCACTGGCCCTGGCTGGGAGTGCCTGGTCTTTCTGGGTCTAAGAGCGCCCAGCTTGCATGCACCAATTTCAGGGAAGGCAGAGGTTCGCGCGGGGGTCTCAGGCTCTGAGAACAGGGCACAGGTGGGAGAGCACCGGCTGGGCCTTCACGCACCTCTCTGGGGGGAGAGTTTGGTGCAGGCTCTGAAACAAGGGCTTGTATCAAAGGGCACCGGCTGGGCCTCTATACCTCTCTCAGGGGAGTATCTCAGGCTCTATAGCAGGACTCTCGCATTCTGCAGCCTGGTGTGGCTCCCATCCCCTCACAGGAAATGGACCCCATGCATTCTCGGGTCCGCTGGCAGCTTAGGGACCAAGAGCTGGTTTCTCAGCCGCACTCTCCCTGCCTCAGCGTCACGGGAGGCTGTCCTGGGACCGAGGACTTAAGCCCCTGTCCCTAGCCACCCCGATTCCCACAATTTCCCCTGAGATCCTTTGCTCTTTTGGAGTGCTTTCAACCAGTCTCTGAGTTAATGCTGGTCCCCAGACGCAGGGCACTCTCGCTCATATTGGGGTATTACTTTCCAACTGGTTGCCTCTGGTAGCTCCCTCCCCCTTTTGTTTATCTTCTGATATCAGTTCCAAGTTCCCACTCCGCTTTACCCGCCCACTGGCATCTTCTCCCCCTGTAGAGATCCAGACGTGTATAATTCTGATCTCAGGCTGATTTCATGGGTGACTGGTAGGTAATCAGCTCATTTTGGGGTACAAGTTGAAAAGATGACTCCTCCTACTTCCGCGCCATTTTGTCGCCCCTCTTAACTTTTTTTTTTTAATTTTATTTGACAGCACAAGTAGAGGGAGAGGATG
>NW_026746058.1:0-2426 GCF_022355385.1 Mustela nigripes
GGGGGGTTCCCTGCTCAGTGGGGTGCTTCTCCCTCTCCCTCTGTTATTCCCCTTGCTGTGTGCATGTTTTTCTTTTCTCACTCTCTCTCAAATAAATAAGTAAAATTTAAAGATTATCTCTCTCAAATAAATAAGTCAAATTTTTTTTCTCAATGGGAGGGAGAAGCAGACTCTCCACTGAGCAGGGAGCCTGATGCAGGGCTCAATACCAGGATCCTGGGATCACCACCTGAGCTGAAGGCAAACACTTGAACCGACTAAGTCACCCAGGCACTCCAGCTGTTTATTTATATATTTATTTTTATTATGCATATGTTTTATCTCTCTTTTCTTCAAGTCTTTTTTTTCATCTTTTTACTTTTTTCATAAAACTGAATTATTTCAAGATGACTTGGTCATCCTCTTTTCCCAAACCCCATAGGTCATAGAGTACATTTAACTGTTAAAATAATATTAGTATTTAAGTGCTGCCTACACAAATTAAGGCAAATTATCTGTGGTCTGTATTCCTGAAAATATTTTTTTCATTATGCCTTCCTATTCCAATGACATTTTATAAGGATCTAAATGTTTACATTTGTGATTATTTTTTTTAAGATAATAAAGCTATTACTTCATTAATTTTTATATCTAATGTTATTTAAAAAATTTCTGTCAGTCTGATTCTTGTTTCTTTATTAATGATTATTTTTTTTCTCTAACACTTATGATATTTTTTGTGTGTCTTTGGTATGTATGCCGTAGTTTGGGATTCATGGAGTCAACTATAGTTATGAATATTTTCTTTCATTTCTTGTATGTAAGTTTTAATCCAGTGTCTTGACTATTTTATGCTTGAGAAATAGATGTACATTAATATTCCAATATTTCTTTCCTTTTTCTTCTTTCATTTAAAAAAGTCATTTATTTTATTTTATTTAAAAAATATTTATTTATTTATTTGGAGTAGAGAGGTGGGTCATGAAGAGTGGCTGATTATATACTTTCAATTTGGGAGGAGGTTAGGGATAGCACAACCCTCCAAGGTATTTTATAAACAAGGTTTCCAGGACCTTGAGGGGGCTAGCTATTGTTAGGGAAAGGTCATTTATTACTATTTAGTAAAAACTCAGGGAAGAGACTCTTCTGATGTGGATCAGTGGGTATATGCTTGGGAGCTAATTGCCAATCTTGAGGGCAGGGGTGGGGAGTAGAGATAAAGAAGTTTCCAAAGTAATTTTTACATGGGAAAGTAGATTTTCAGTATCCTGGGGAGTGGACTAAGAATGCTTTTTGCCCTGAGTGGATGTGTCCACATGGAAGCAGCTGAGTCCCCAGAGGAACTTCAAGGACTTGTCAACAGGCTATGAGTAGTAAGGAAATCTAATTTTTTCTCTAGCTTTTGTTCCACACACATAACCTACATCTTACACCTCTTTTATATTGATAATTTTAATGCTTTGTTGGTATCCAGATGACTATATCCTTAAGTAACTTCCTATCTCTATTGAATCCATTATGTATTCTATCCATTGTATTCTTAATTCAACTAGACTACATATATTTAATCTATTAGTACCACTAGGTTCTTATTCTTGTTTTTATTTCAAAATCTTTCCTTATTTCCTTACATTATTTATTGGGTATATTTTAATCCCTGAAATACTCACTTATTATATATAAGCTGTCAACCGTATTCTTATTTTGAGGTAGCTATATCTTTTTGGGTTTTAGGACATCATACCAACAATGCCAAATAATTTTCAGACAACAGCAGGATCTCCAAGAATTCAACTAAATTCTGACACTATCTACCTGAACATAGCGTAAGATTTCATCAGTAAAGGGATCAGTCCTCCAAGACTATCTCCAACCCCACCTCAGATGCCAGTCTCACTGTAGGCCCCAGGTTATTACCTGTGCTTGTGACTGAGCAACTACAGGTTGGAGGTCCCAGTGGCCTACTTCTTAGGTTCTTTTAATTGGCTACAGGGACTCACAAAACTCAGAAAAATACTTACTTTATGTTTGCCAGCTCATTAAAAGATATAATAGAAGATTTAAATCAATAGATAGATAAAGAAGTGCACAGGGCAAGGTATGGAGAATGGGCACAGAGCTTCTATTACCTTCTGTAAGACTGCCACTCTTCCTGCCTTTTCATACATTTAACAAAATAAAAGCTTTCTGAACCCAGTCCTTTCAGGTTTTCTCTGGAGGCTTCATGACATAGTCATGACTGACTAAATCATTGTCATTTGCTGATCTAATCTCCAGATCCTCTTCCCTCCCCAGATAATCCTGAATTGGGATGAAGGGGAGGCATGTTGGGCAAAAAGTTATGAAGGCTTTCACCAAGTGGTTGGTCCTTCAGGCAAACAGCCCTTGCCTTGAGTGAGGTCTGAAGGTCACTTCATTAACATAACAAAACACACCTCTCTCACCCT
>NW_026746059.1:0-2426 GCF_022355385.1 Mustela nigripes
GGTGTGGTACAAAAATAATGAATACTGTTATGCTGAAAATAAATAAAAAATAAATTTAAAAAAGAGAAATATATGTGCATGATTTCAGGGGCTTCTTGGAGACTTAGGGCCTTAACCAAAGCATTGACTCTAATAGGGCTTTAAAGCTTTGTGATTGGTCATGAAAGCAAGAGTTTTTCTTTGATTGGGGAAGAGGAGAGGCAGGAGAGGAATTAAATATCCACATATCAAACTGTACAATAAAAGACAATGTGACTAAGAGCAAGCACTCCTACTCCTAAACAATAAACTACATGGTCCCCTTTAGAGGCATGTTCTGCTCTGCAACCAACTGAGCTAACCTCACACCCAGCACATGGTACTGGGCAGCACCTACATTATTCTGTTTAATTCAGTGACATACTTCTATATTGTTGTGTGCATTGTGGGAATGAAGACACAGAGAGATATATGTAGCAGGATCCCTTCATGTATTCTTAGTTCCTTTGGGGTAATGAACCCCCTTCCCCCTTAAGAATCTGAAAGCTAAGCACCCACACAGAGACATGAATTGACACGTGTGCTTTTTGCTTATGATTTCAGCTTTGGATAAGTGGTTCCAAAGGTTCTCAACAGGACAATATCATGCCCTAAGGAGTATTTTGTAATTACTGGGGGCTCTTACTGACACATAGCAGGTAGAATCCAGGTATCTAACTGAAGGACAGTCTTCCCAATGAAAACCGCTCCTGTGTGTCACTAGACTTTCAGATGTCCTGCTGGACATTTATATAGGTGAAAGACTTGATTATAAATGATCAGAGCCTAGAATGGAAATTTGTTATACATAACATAAAGTGTTTTGGTAGGCACCAAATTTTTCAGGAACCCAAATGCAATGTAAATTGAGAGGGAATTGTACTTTTTATAGGAGCTGTAAAAGTTTCTCTCCACTTTGGAAATTCATGTTACCAACATCAATAACATTCAGAGTATTAGAGTCACTGATAAAGTATACCTGTGTCAATGTGCATTTGTAATTGGTGCTTTATTGGTGGTTTCATACAGACCACTTCATCTTAAGTGTTCTACTGTAGTCAATTCCTGAGATTTACATGTTATATAAATATGTAAATAATTATAAATTATCTTCTTTTTGTTCTTTTTCACATCATAGAGCATTATATTAGTATTTTTGAAATCATGTGTGTAGGTGTGTAGGTTTTATTAGCTGTGAATTTCATTTCAGGATAATAATGGAGATGTCACAAAGTGTATTAAAAAAAAATAGAAAGAGAGAATGAGTCTTATTAAGACTGAGAGCCACTTACCTAGAATAAAAATTACAATCTGAAGGAAATTCAATCAGTAGGAGAGGTAATAAGGGCTTCTATTTATTAAGTACCTACTGTGTGCCAGTTATAAGCTAAAGGTATTTTCCACGAGTTCATTTATTCCTCACAAGCCATGCCCCATTTCCTAAACTATAAGGCAGAAATGAGAAGCACCAGAAGACACACAGGGAAGAGGCCACTGAACATGTAGCAAACCAGGATGGGGATGTGTTGTCCAGCTCTAGATCTTCCACCCCTTCACTGCTCTCTCAACTGCACTGTGAACTTCGACTGAGCCCACAGAGACTTCCCAGCTCTCTGACCCCCACCTCCATCAACACACACACACACACACACACACACACAGTGCAAAAACAGCCCATCCTTTGGAGAGTGACTATGATTAACATAAATAATGGTAAATTATATTAATAATGAATCCTCTTGATATGATGTGAAAAGAACGGCACTTGTCCTCTAACTTCTTCCTGCCAAAAATGCATTACCACAGTCAATAATGAGAAAAACATCAGACAAATCCAAATTGAGGGGCATTCTAGAAAATATTCAAGTTTTAAGGTCTTCAAAAACAAGGAAAGTCTGAGAAACAAACATCACAAAGTCTTCTTCTCTAAAAAGAACCTAAGAAGTTATTGGGAGTCAATGTAATATGGTATCTTAGAGGGGATCCCAGAACAGAAATGAGACATTAGGTAAAAACAAAGAAAATATGCATAAAGCATGGACTTTAATTATAGTCCACCAATACTGGCTCACTAGTTGTAGCAAATGTACCATACTAATGTGTAGATATTAATAATAGGGGAAAGTGGATGTTGAATATAAAGGAACCCCCTGTACTATTTTCCCATTTTTTACCTACAACCTAAAATCATTTTAAAATAAAAAAAATATTTACCCCCCCCTCCACACACACACACACACCCAAACACATATAGTACAAAAAGACAGACCCTGAGGTGGGCAGAAAAAATCGCAGTCACAGGGAGACTCTTCTTCTTGGAGTCCCTTGTAAAGTGGGGTTCATGGATACCCAGCAAAAAAGATGGATGGAACTAGAGCGTATCATGCTTAGCGAAATAAGTCAAGCAG
>NW_026746060.1:0-2425 GCF_022355385.1 Mustela nigripes
AATTCATGGAAACCAATGACAATAAAGACACTTCCATCCAAAACCTAGGGGGAAATACATAGCCATCCAAGCCTCCCTCAAAAAAATTGAAAATTCCAGAACACAGCTGCTCTCTCTACACCTTAAAGAACTGGAGAATCAACAACAAATCAAACCAACTCCACACATAAGAAGGGAAATAATCAAGATTAGAATTGAGATCGATGAGGTAGAAACCATAGATACAGTAGAACATATCAATGAAACTAGAAGATTTTTAAAAACATTCTTAGTTTATTAATCCTCTCATGAAAAATCTGCACAATCACCAAAGATAAAGCCACTGCAGCATCTTTACTCCTTCTGTTGTCCAATCTCCAGCTCACTTCTTTTTGCCAGCACCAACATTGGCTTTTGCAGTCCCCCTGACTTTCTTCATTCTGTTCTTGCGTTCTTTTCACTGTTTTCTTGAGGTCTTTTTCTTCTCATACAGACCATGTCTTGCAAGTCTATGTTTGGGTTCATTTTTCTTTGCATAATCCAAGGAATCATAAATCATGCCAAAGCCAGTTGTCTTGCCACCACCAAAATGGGTTCTGAATCCAAATACAAATATGACATCTGGTGTGGTCTTGTACATTGTGGCTAGTTTTTCCCGAATTTATGTCTTAGGTACTGTTGCGTTTCCAGGATGAAGGACATCAATAACCATTTGTTTGCACTGAAGTAGTCGGTTGGTCATGAACTTCCTGGTCCGGATACTTACTGTGTCGTTCATGATGGTGGCCAAGCTTCAAGCAGCCGGAGAGGAAAAAAGACTAGAAGCTGTTTTTTTGAGGAATCAATAAGATTGATAAACCATTGGCGACACTAATCCAAAAGAAAACAGAGAAAGCTCAAATACATAATATTATGAATGAAAAGGGAGAGATCGCAACGAACACCAAAGAAGTAGAAACAATCATCAGTAGTTATTATCAACAGTTATAGCCAATTAACTTAGCAACCTAGATGAAATGGATGCATTCCTGGAAAACTATAAACTAGCAAAATTGAACCAGGAAGAAATTGACAACCTGAATAGACCAATATCTAGTAACGAGATTGAAGCAGTGGTCAAAACCCTCGCAAAAAAAAACAAGAGCCCAGGACCTGATGGATTCCCCAGAGACTTCTACCAAACTTTAAAAGAAGAAATCACACTTATTCTCCGGAAGCTGTTTCAAAAAATTGAAGCAGAAGGAAAACTTCCAGACTCTTTCTATGAAGCCAGCATTACCCTGATCTCCAAACCAGGCAAAGACCCTACCAAAAAGGAGAATTTCAGACCAATATCACTGATTAATATGGATGCTAAGATTCTCAACAAGACCCTAGCAAACAGTATCAAACAGCACATTAAAAAGATTACCCATGGGGCGCCTGGGTGGCTCAGTGGGTTAAGCCGCTGCCTTCGGCTCAGGTTATGATCTCAGAGTCCTGGAATCGAGTCTCACATCGGGTTCTCTGTTTAGCAGGGAGCCTACTTCCTCCTCTCTCTCTGACTGCCTTTCTGCCTACTTGTGATCTCTCTCTGTCAAATAAATAAAATCTTAAAAAAAAAAAAAAGATTACCCACCATGATCAGGGGGGATTCATCCCTGGGCTACAAGGATGGTTCAACATTCGCAAATCAATCAATGTTATAGAACAAATTAATAAGAGAAGTGAGAAGAACCACATGGTCCTCTCAATTGATGCAGAAAAAGCATTTGACAAAGTACAGCATCTGTTCCTGATTAAAATGCTTCAAAGTGTAGGTATAGAGGGAACATTCCTGAACTTCATCAAATCTATCTATGAAAGACCCACAGCAAATATCATCCTCAATGGGAAAAAGCTTGCAGCCTTCCTGTTGAGATCAGGAACACGACAAGGATGTCCACTCTCACCACTCTTGCTCAACATAGTATTAGAAGTCCTAGCAACAGTAATCAGATAACAAAGGGAAATAAAAGGTATCCAAATTGGTAATGAAGAAGTCAAACTCTCTTTGCAGATGACATATTTCTTTATATGGAAAACCCAAAGGACCCCACCCCCAAACTACTAGAACTCATACAGCCATTCAGTAATGTGGCAGGATACAAAGTCAATGTGCAGAAATCAGTGGATTTCTTATACACTAACAATGAAAATACAGAAAGGGAAATTAGAGAACTGATTCTATCTACAATAACACCAAGAACCATAAGATACCTGGGAATAAGCCTAACCAAAGAGGTAAAGGACCTGTACTCAAGGACTACAGAACACTCAAGAAAGAAATTGAAGAAGACACAAAAAGGTGGAAGACCATTCCATGCTCTTGGATCGGAAGAATAAACATTGTTAAAATGTCTATACTGCCTAGAGCCATCTATACTTTTAATGCTATTCCAATAAAAATTCCACCAGTATTCTTCAA
>NW_026746061.1:0-2425 GCF_022355385.1 Mustela nigripes
AGAAAGAACATTCCTGAACGTCATCAAATCTAACTATGAAAGACCCACAGCAAATATCATCCTCAATGGGAAAAAGCTTGCAGTCTTCCCGTTGAGATCAGGACCAAGTCAAGGATGCCCTCTCTTACCACTCTTGTTCAACATAGTATTAGAAATCCTAGCAACAGCAATCAGACAACAAAGAGAAATAAAAGGTATCCAAGCTGGCAATGAAGAAGTCAAACTCTCTCTCTTCGCAGATGACATGATTCTTTATATGGAAAACCCAAAAGACTCCACCCCCAAACTACTAGAACTCATACAGCAATTCAGCAACGTGGCAGGATACAAAGTCAATGTACAGAAATCAGTGGCTTTATTATACACTAACAATGAAAATACAGAAAGGGAAATTAGAGAATCAATTTCATTTACTATAGCACCAGAACCATAAGATACCAGGGAATAAACCTTACCAAAGAGGTAAAGGATCTGTACTTGAGGAACTACAGAACACTCATGAAAGAAACTGAAGAAGACACAAAAAGATGGAAGGCCATTCCATACTCTTGGATCGGAAGAATAAATATTGTTAAATTGTCTATACTGCCTAGAGCAATCTATACTTTTAATGCCATTCTGATCAAAATTCCACCGGTATTCCTCAAAGAGCTGGAGCAAATAATCCAAAAATTTGTATGGAATTAGAAGAGACTCTGAATCTCTAAGGAATTGTTGAAAAACAAAAATAAAACGGGGGCATCACATTACCTGATTTCAAGTTTTATTACAATGCTGTGACACCAAAACAGCATGGTACTGACATTAAAACAGACACATAGACCAGTGGAACAGAGTAGAGAGCCCAGATATGGACCCTCAACTCTATGGGCAAATAATCCTCAACAAAACAGGAAAAAATATACAATGGAAAAAACACAGTCTCTTCAATAAATGGTGCTGGGAAAACTGGACAGCTATGTGTAGAAGAATGAAACTCGAACATTCTCTAACACCGTACACAAAGATAAACTCAAAATGGATAAAAGACCTCAACGTGAGACAGGAATCCATCCAAATCCTTGAGAACATAGGCAGTAATCTCTTCGATATCAGCCACACAAACTTCTTTCAAGTTATGTCTCCAAAGGCAAAGGAAACAAAAGCGAAAATAAACCTTTCAGACTTCATCAAAATCAAAAGCTTCTGCACAGCGAAGGAAAAAGTCAAAAAAACAAAGGTGCAACCCACGGAATGGGAGAAGATATTTGCAAGTGACAGTGCAGACAAAAGATTGATATCCAGGATCTATAATGAACTCCTCAAATTCAACACGCACAAAACAGACAATCATATCAAAAAATGGGCAGAAGATATAAACATAAACTTCTCCAATGAAGACATACAAATGGCTATCAGACACATGAAAAAAATGTTCATCATCACTAGCCCTCAGGGAGATTCAAATTAAAACCACATTGAGATATCACGTTTCACCAGTTAGAATGGTCATTAGCAAGACAGGAAACAACTTGTGTTGGAGGGGATATGGAGAAAGGGGAACCCTCTTCCACTGTTGGTGCAGGTTTGTTGGTGCAGCCTCTTTGGAGAACAGTGTGGAGATGCCTCAAGAAATTAAAAATAGAATTTCCCTATGACCCTGCAATTTCACTTCTGGATATTTACCCCAAAGATACAGATGTCATGAAAAGAAGGGCCATCTGTACCCCAATGAGTATAGCAGCAATGGCCACGGTAGCCAAACTATGGAAAGAACCAAGATGCCCTTCAACGGACGAATGGATAAGGAAGATGTGGTCCATATACACTATGGATGCATACCCAACTTTTGTAGCAACATGGACGGGACTGGAAGAGATTATGCTGAGTGAAATCAGTCAAGCAGAGAGTGTCAATTATCATATGGTTCACTTATTTGTGGACCATAACAAATAGCATGGAGGACATGGGGAGTTAGAGAGAAGGGAGTTGGGGGAAATTGGAAGGGGAGGTGAACCATGAGAGACTATGGACTCTATAAAACAATCTGAGGGTTTTGAATTGGCGAGTGGGTGGGAGGTTGGGGTAACAGGTGGTCGGTATTATAGAGAGCACGGATTGCATGGAGCACTGGGTGTGGTGAAAAAATAATGAATACTGTTATGCTGAAAATAAAAAAAAATAATAATAATAATACGCACTTGGGTCCAGAGTGTTGTTTGAAATTAAGGTGGGCACAGGGAATTTGTACTTTGCTTCTAATCTTCAGGGTTTGAGCAACCGTGAAGGGCAGAGTTTTCTTTTGGGTGGTAAGCATACTCATCTGGTGTGGCACCAGAGGCCCCATCCTGGAAAGCATGTGGTCCAGGGCCTTGGGGACAGAAATTTGCAAATGCAAGCTAGGTTTATGGTGAGGGCGGAGGCGATCACAGGCCCAATCTGCAGG
>NW_026746062.1:0-2425 GCF_022355385.1 Mustela nigripes
TGTAAGGACCTATTTAGAAACTGTCCCTGCTCCCCTTCCCCCAGGGGATTTACTTGGAGACAAGTCCCAGAAACCAGCTTCAGGTAACAAAGCCCAGATACAAAGGTGGGTCAGGCCAGGTGGAGGCATCCCATCATTGGGGGGATGCATACTGTCTCCCTGGTTACCAAGGAGTATGGGCCCCGCCCTTTGGGCACCAATCCCAATCAAGGTATAATAGGCTGGTTCAAATGTCTACTAGGGTAAATTGTAACACAATTGGTCACCTAGCGTTACTGTGGAGTTTCCTGTGTGGGTTACAATCTCATTGGCCACCTGTGCGTGACCAGGCCCGACCGCATGGCCTTTGCCCTTAAAAGCTAATCTGTGAAACAGAGAAGGGTCACCCTCTCTTGTAAGAGGGGCGTCCCTGAATGTTTGGTTAGATTCTTGATGCTTGGCGCAAAATAAAGCTTTGCTTGACCTTCGCTTTGTATCAGTCTTGCTCCTTTAATTACGGACCCATTATTGGGGCATAACAGTATTATTCTTAAACATTAAACAAGATAAAGTATGAAAAGTGCCCCCACTCAGTGAGATTGAACCTCTTGGTGCTGGACATTGGGATTGTAGGAACTGTGCTCTTGGCTGGGTGATCTAGGACAAGTTGATTTCTCTCTTTGGGCTCAGTTTCCCCTTCTGTAAGATGAGGGGCTGCTCTAATCATTGCTTAGGACCCTGAGGGGCAGTATGTCCAGTGGTGGCCTACCAACTCGAAGTCCAAGGGACTTTTCTTGCTAGGGAAGGCACATCATCTCTTTTTCCCCTTTGGCTGTTTTCAGAGACCAAAACCACTTTGGTGGTTGTGATGGGCCACATGGTGAAATGCTAAAATGTCTTCAGCTGACTAGAACCTCAGTTTCTGAAACTGTCCTGCTGAATCCCCATCCCAGGAAATGTTCTATGTGAAAAGGGGAGAGGAAGTTTTGTGATTAAAGAAGTTTGGGAAACACTCCATAGATCCCTTGGTGATTCAAATGCACATATTTGTATAAGCAGGAATGCAAAAGCGAATCTTGTTTAACTCTACTTAAAACCCCATTTCCCAAATTTGTTTGCAAAATGTACCATGCAATAGGTGTCCCGTGGGACACACTTTGGGACCCATTTATAGATCAGGTCTGTCTCTGTTCAACAAAGCAGGCAATACCTCCCTTATTCAAATTGTAATGTGAGGATAACATGGGACTTTGTGACAAGGCTTTCTTGAATCTCATAGACTATTCAGTGAAATACACCCATACAGATTCAATCTGAAAGTAAAAGAAGTATAAAGTCATTACCTGGATCAAAGTCAGTGTTTATATAATGGGTGTAATGAGTGTACATTAAACTCCCAAACGATCTGGCCTAAGAAATGCTCATTTTCTATATCAGCTAATGAGCCCCCACCTGACTAGCTGTCAGAAAATTCCATCTCAGTCATATTTTGCAAAAACCCTCCTCCGCCAAGAATTGTGCAAAAGTCCTTGGGAGCTTGTACAATCTGGACCATTCCAGGAGAGACCCTCTGACCATCAGCCCACCATCCCAGCTTACCTTGAAGGTGGCATTTCTGTTGCCTTAAAGCTAAGCTTGTGTACAGGACATTTTGGGCCCTGGCCAGGATGGGAGCTGGGGGGCAGGGAGGTGTAGAGGCGGGCTCTGTGTCTGGGATCGGAACTCCCTCTGCTCAGCCCACAGCCGTGCCCATCAGAGATCCTGCCAGTTCCTCTTTTCTGGAACCAGTTACATTTTTCTATCCTATCCTTCCTATTCTCTGGGAGCGCTCTCCCAATTCCTCCTCTGTCTCCTCCCTACTAGGAGCTGTTTCTGCCAACCCTTGGGGCCCCATCCTCTTGCAGACAATCCACTCTGGTCACCCAGAGGAGCTCAAGTCCTGGGCCTGTGATTTAAGGAGGCCTGGAAATTTCTGCTTCTAGCTACTTTCTTGGGATGAAAAACAGGAAGCGATCCATCATTATGAGAACAAAAATACAAATTAATAATGGCTCAGCAAATGATCACAAGGACACAAGTAGTATGTGTTATGCCTCAATAATGGGTCTGTGATTAAAGGAGCGAGACTGATACAAAGCGAAGGTCAAGCAAAACTTTATTTCGAGCCAAGCATCAAGAAGCTAACCGAGGGGCGCCTGGGTGGCTCAGTGAGTTAAAGCCTCTGCCTTCAGCTCAGGTTCATGATCCCAGGGTCCTGGGATCGAGCCCCGCATCGGGCTCTCTGCTCTGCAGGGAGTCTGCTTCCTCCTCTCTCTCTGCCTGCCTCTCTGCCAACATGTGATCTCTGTGATGAGGGAGCAAGAGGCTGGCTGAGAACGGAGCAGGGGCTGGCGCCTTGCACCCCCTCTCCACCCACTCCCCTTGGTAATATGTGTGACATTTCACA
>NW_026746063.1:0-2425 GCF_022355385.1 Mustela nigripes
GAAAACTCCTGGCGAAGTCTCTTTGGAAGGTTCACTTTGCAGGGCTGCCCCCCCCCCCCCCCGGGGCCTGGCCGGGTATTGTGAGTGCCAGGACCCGGACCACGCCAAGAGGCACTCCGCGAGACGGACTGCGAAGAGGCAAACGCCTGCTGATCCTCGGCCTGCGGGGGTCCCATCCCTGGCACTATACAATGGGGCCGGGCCCATCAGGAAACCCGGGATCGAACACTCGCTTGCTTCCCCAGCCTTCTATTTCCGGGGTCTTGTCCCTCGTGGCCTCCATATCGGGAACCCTGAGTCCCACAGCCACGCAACACCCAACAACGCAGGCGCCAACGAATCCTCCCGGCGCTCGGACAGCCCTCCCATTGAGTTAAACCTGCGTGCCCAATATGAGGTCATCCCCATTCTTGGGCGCCCCATCTTCCCAGAAGACGGAGGCCCACGCACGGCCGCCATCCGTCCTTCAACTCTGCTCCCGGAACGCTCCACTGTGCCGGCGCCCCCGGGTGGGCCGCGTCTTTTCCGTGCGATTTTCGGGCGGCCGCAACATGCCCTGGGCGAGAAAGGGCCCTGGGCCCTGGAGAGCAGGGCGATCAGCAGGGCTGCACAACGCCGGCCAATTCTCACGAGCGTTCTGCCCCAACCGATCCCGGTTGGGGCAGAACGCTCGTGAGAATTGGCCGGAAAACGCCCGGCGAAGTCACCACGGGTGCCGCACATCTGCAGGTCCGCCCCCGTGGCCTGGCTGGGCATTGTGAGTGCCGCTCCCGCACCCCGCCAAGAGGCACACCGTGATATGGACTGTGGCGAGGATAACGCTTGCGGAACCTCGGCCTGCGGGGTACATTCCCTGGTGTTCTGCCATGGGTCCGGGCACTTCACGAAGCCCTGGCTCGAATGCTCCCTCGCTTCCCCAGCCTTCTGCTTCTGAGTCCTGTTCCTCGTGGCCTCCATATCAGGAACCCTGAGTCCCGCAGCAACGCATCTCCCAACCACACAGGCGCCAACGGCGCCTCCCGGCGCTTCAGACAACCCTCGGAGTGAGAGAAACCTTCGTGCCCAAAATGAGGTCATCCCCATCCTTGGGCGCCCCATTCCCGAAAGACGGAGGCTCACGCTCGGCCGCCATCCGTCCTTCAACTCGGCTGCCGGTACGTTCCACTGCTCTGGCGTCCCCAGGTGGGCCGCGTCTATCCCGTGCAATTTCCGGGCAGCCGCAACATGCCCTGGGCCAGAAAGGGCCCTGGGCCCTGGAGAGCAGGGCAGTCAGCAGGGCTGCCCAACGCCGGCCAATTCTCACGAGCGCTCGTGAGAATTGGCCAGAAAACACCCGGCGAATTCTCCTCGGGCGCCGCACTTCTGCAGGTCCACCCACCTGGGGCCTGGCTGGGCATTGTGAGGGCCAGCTCCCGAACCCCGCCAAGAGGTCCTGTCCCTTGTGGCTCTATATTGGGAACCCTGAGTGCCACAGCAACGCATCTCCCAACCTCGCAGGCCCCAACAACGCCTTCCGGCTCTTAGGAAAACCCTCGGAGTGAGATAAACGTGTGTGCCCAAAATGAAGTCATCCCCATTATTGGGCGCCCCATCTTCCCGAAAGACGGAGGCGCACACACGGCCGCCATCTGTCCCTCAAATCTGCTTCCGGAACGCTCCACTGCGCCGGGGCCCCCTTGTGGGCCGCGTCTTTTCCGTGTGATTTCCTGGTCGCCGCAACATGCCAGGGCGACAAAGGGCACTGGGTGATGGAGAGCAGGGCGGTCCGCAGGGCAGCCCAATGCCGTCCAATTCTCACGAGCGTTCTGCCCAAACCGATCTCGATTTAGGTAGAATGCTCGTGAGAACTGGCCAGAAAACGCCCGGCGAAGACTCCTCGGGTGGCGCATTTCTGCAGGGCCGCCTCCCCGGGGCCTGTCCGGGCTTTGTGATAGCCCGCACCAATCTCCACCAATAGGCACTGCGTGAGACCAACTGCGGCAAGGCCAACGCCTCCGAATCCTTGGCCTGCAGGCGTCCCATCCCTGGCGCTATACCATGCGGCCGGGCCCATCACAAAGACCGGGATCGATCACTCACTCGCTAACCCAGCCTTCTGCTTCCAGGGTCCTGTCCCTCGTGGCTTCAATATCGGGAAGCCTGAGTCCCGCAGCCACGCATCTCCCAACCACGGAGGCTTCAACGGCGCCATCTGGCGCTTCAGACAACCGTCGGTGTGAGATAAACCTGCGTGCCCAAAATGAGGTCATCCCCATCTTTCGGTGCCCCATCTTCCCGAAAGACGGAGGCGTACACCCAGCGGCCACCCGTACTTCAACTCTGCTCCTGGAACGCTCCACTGCACTGCGCCCCCAGGTGGGACGCGTCTTTTCCCTGCAATTTCCGGGCGGCCGCAACATGTCCGTGGCGAAAAAGGGCCCTGGGC
>NW_026746064.1:0-2425 GCF_022355385.1 Mustela nigripes
TCAATTGTCCTGCAGAAGAATCTTTGCAGTTGGGAGCTTCTCATAACTCCCATCGTTGGAAAACCCACATGGCCTCGTGATCCACCGCCCCTTCCAGAAAGGGCCATCAGGCACAGAATGTCGAACCTGAGCGATCGTCTGATCCGC
The DNA here is from genome assembly GCF_022355385.1 of Mustela nigripes. Classification (NCBI taxonomy): domain Eukaryota; kingdom Metazoa; phylum Chordata; class Mammalia; order Carnivora; family Mustelidae; genus Mustela; species Mustela nigripes. The sequence goes on from NW_026746064.1 coordinate 148, forward strand.
GCCCTGACATCAGATGCACGAGATCTCGATTCAGTCTGTAGACTGTGCCTGCCATATCCTCACCCAGAAACCTAGGCCTAGCTTGGGATCTCAGTCTTCCGTCCTCAGACTCCTGGCCCACAAGCCCTCCAGTTTGGCAGTCCAGAACTACAATGCCTCACTCTGCCTGGCCTCCAGAAGAAAAACATTGCCCTCTGCGGCTACCCAGAAGCTCCCAATGAGGATCAACCTGCACGGCATTCGGCTGTACCCCAAATATATACGCTGACCTGGGCACTAATGCCCTTTCTGACACAGCCTGAGCCTGGACCTCCTGGCACCACCCAGACAGCTGGCCGCACACTGAGCACATCGGACCCACCATGGCCTTAGGTCGTCATCTCTTCTCAACCTCGGTTTTTAGGCTTCAGAACCTAGACCTTATCTCCAATCACTGCCCGGGTTTGAAAATGCGGCAGAAATCAGAACTCTTTCCCCATGGCAAGAAAATTTGTGGTTGGCATGTTGTCCAAGGTTCAGTGTAGTTGAAAGCAGTGTGGCCCATGAGGCCCCGCCCATGATTTTGGGCCACATTGGTCACAAACACACATTGTGACCTTCAGCCTGAGCCAAGTCCTCAGGTAAGGCCTCTCAGTGGCTGCATCTAGAAACAGCATATTGTACTTGCCATGCCCCTAGGCCCCAATTCTTAACCATAGTTCGGATTTTCCCTTCACTCTTCCCCAGGGCTATGCTTTGGAATTCCTCTTTTGGTGGGACACCTGAGGTAACAAACCTGAAAGGAGTCCTCCCATCCCACAGATTGAAGAAAAACAATTGGGATCGGGCCAAATCCACAGAGAGCAAGATTCGTCCATGGCCTATGAGGCCTCCCCAACATTCCGCGGTCATCGCTGATACAAAATCCAGAGACAAAATCCTGAGCACGCGCCTCAGACTCTCTCATTCTTCATATCCTGAAGAGTTCTTCAGATAAGAACCTACACGGCACTCGAATGTACCCAAAATATATAGTCTAACATGGACACTAATGCACTGTCTGACAACCTGAGCCCGGACCTCGTGACCAACTCCCAGACAGCTGACCGCACACTGAGCTCATGAGACCCGTCAAAGCCTTAGGTCATCATCTCTTCCCTACATCAGATTCTGGCTTCAGAACCTAGACCTTATCTCCAATCACTGTCCAGGGGTGACTGTGAGGCAGAAATCAGAACACTTCCTTACCCATGGCAAGAAACCTTGTGGTTGGCATGTTGTCCAACGTTCAGTGTAGGAGAAACCAGCATTCACCCTGAGGCCACGCCCTTCTTGAGTGCGAGGAGGGCATAAACACGCATTGTGACCCTCACCGTGATTCCTGTCCTCTAGTACGTCCTCTCAGTGGCTCGACCATTAGATGTCATAATGGGCTTGACATGTCCCTAGGCCACAATTTTTAACCAGATTTCTGTTTATCAGGCGCCCTTCCCCAGGGCTCTACTCTGGAATCCCTCATTTGTTGGGACACCTGAGGTTGAAAAACAAAACAAAGCAAATCAACAACAACAGCAAAACGGACTTCATCCATCCCACAGAATGACCCCAAACTCTTTGGTCGGGGCCAAACCCCCAGAGAGTAAGACTCGTCCAATTCCCATGAAGTCACCCGGAAATTTCACGACCATGAGTGACACGATATCAAGAGACAAAACTTGAGCAAGAGCCTCACACTCGCCCTTTTTTCATATCCCGAAGAGTTCTCCTCATGGTCTGTAGATCAGTCCTGCCATACCTATGACCCGAAACATAAGCCGAGTTTGTGTTTTCAGACAACTGTCCAAACAGCCCTGGCCTACATACCCTACAGGCTCAGGCCCCTGGAGCCAAACCTGACGACTGTTCTTGCCCTCTCCAAGGGAATTGTATGTGCCCATTCCAATGGCCACAACCCTACTAATAGGATAAACCCCCAAAGTCCCAGAGGCCATAACTATATTTGGGGCTTCCCAGGACAAACAGGGGCAATCTGGACCCATCTGAGCACCTACCTGCACTCAGACCCGTAGAATGATGTCGCCAGAGGTAAAAAGGAACGAACAGGCACATATTCACCTATAGGATCCATTGCTTTGGTTTTCAGGCATCTCTCCTTAGAGATCCTTAGAACCCTTAGAATCCTGCTCTTGCGTACTTCCTTATGGGACATCCTTGAGCAATCCAACAAGTCTCGACTGTCCCACAGGAGTCCTTGCGCATGGACCACCTCACAACTCATATCATGGAAAGCTTCCAAGGT
>NW_026746065.1:0-2424 GCF_022355385.1 Mustela nigripes
CAGCTGCCTGAGTTGCAAGGGGCTGGGAAGAATCTCCAGGAGACTCTGCTAGAGATTCCCTGAGCTTCCCTGCCTTCTGCCTCCCTGAGACTCACTCAGCTCAATGATGTTTCGTTTCAATGACTGTGCTGCTGCAGAAACTTTTCTGTAAGAATTTAATTTTTCCATTGTTCACTTTTCCTGCTTAACACAAAAAGGATATTTTAATTTTTATTTTTATGCTCTTTCAAGGAATTAAAAAAATCCTACTTTTAGTGAAGTAGGTACAAAGGATAGACAAAGAAACAAGCCAGAGACCCTGACTCCAGAGCCTATGTGAAATAGTCATGAGATGAATGAGTGGAGTGAAAGAGAGTAGTGAGCGAGAGATGAGATTAGTGAGCGAGACACGAGAGAGTAATGTGTGAGACATGAGAGAGTAGTGTGTGAGATGAGAGAGTAGTGTGCGAGATATGAGTAGTGAGCGAGCCATGAGAGAGTAGTGTGTCAGACATGAGTGAGTAGTGAGCGAGATATGAGAGTAGTGTGCAAGACATGAGAGAGTAGTATGTCAGACATGAGAGTAGTGAGCGAGATATGAGAAAGTAGTGAGCGAGACACGAGAGAGTAGTGTGTGAGACATGAGAGAGTAGTGAGTGAGACATGAGAGAGTAGTGTCAGACACGAGAGAGTAGTGTGAGACATGAGAGTAGTGAGTGTGAGATAAGAGAATAGTAAGTGAAACATGAGAGAGTAGTGTGCGAGATGAGAGAGTAGTGTGCGAGATATGAGTAGTGTGTGAGACATGAGAGAGTAGTGTGTGAGACATGAGAGTAGTGAGTGAGACATGAGAGAGTAGTGTGTGAGACATGAGAGTAGTGAGCGAGAGATAAGAGAATAGTGAGCGAGACATGAGAGTAATGAGCGAGACATGAGAGAGTAGTGTGCGAGATGAGACAGCGAAACATGAGAGTAGTGAGCGAGACATGAGTAGTGTGTGAGATGAGAGAGTAGTGTGCTGAGCTGAGAGAGTAAAAGAAAAAGAAGTAAAAGGTATTCAAATTGGCAAAGAAGTTAAACTCTCTCTTTAAAGATGACATGATACTTTATATGAAAAACCCAAAAGACTCCATCCCCAAACTACTAGAACTAATTCAGCAATTCAGCAATGTGGCCGGATACAAAGTGAATGTACAGAAATCAGCTGCTTTCTCATACACTAACAATGAAAATACAGAAAGGGAAATTAGAGAATTGATTCCATTTGCTATAGCACCCAGAACCATAAGATACCTGGGAATCAACCTAACCAAAGAGGTAAAGGATCTGTACTCAAGGAACTAGAGATGAGAGAAATCAAAGAAGGCACCAAAAGATGGAAGACCATTCCATGCTCACGGATCAGAATAAACATTATTAAGATGTCTATAATGCCCAGAGCCATCTATATTTCAATGTCATCTGGATCAAAATTCCACCGGCATTTTTTAAAGAGCTGGAGCAAGCAATCCTAAAATTTGTATGGAACCAGAAGAGACCCCGAATTGCTAAGGAAATGTTGAAAAGGAAAAAACAAAACTGGGGGCATCCCATTGCCTGATTTCAAGCTTTACTACAAAGCTGTGATCACCAAGACAGCATGGTACTGGTGTCCTATTTTTATTACACTATCACACTTGTGTATTATTTCTGCTTAAACAGTAAACTACCAAGAACTTATTTTTAAAAAGTAAAACAATGTATATTTACCCACATATTTATCATTTTTGGCAGTCTTCATTTTTAATGATTTTTAATGATTCGTTCTGCCTGGTAAAAGACATTATTTTTGAAGAAATGAGAGTTGTTATTTGCAAAATGACTCAAGTTTGTGAATTTGTTTTATTTTTATTGTTCTCATTCCTTCATTGAATAATCTCAAATTGGGATTAACTATCAAGTCTCAAATTGGGATTACCTACCAACTACGTATTATACACAAGCAAAACGAACAGCATTTGCAAATGCGAATACCAGTTGTTCTCACCTGGAGATCATTTTTCAGGTCTCCAGATTTGCTAAAATCCCACGGATTGTGGGGTTTTGTGTTGTTGTGAGAACTAGGAGGGGTAGGTGCGGTACTGGCATCAGTGGGCAGAGCACACGCAGGCTGCCGAACGCCCTGCAGAGCACCAGTCCGGGCCCTGCAACGAAGAAGAATCTGGCCCAAGATGTGAATCGTGTGGCGAGTGAAACACTGAGGCTGGTGCGTGAGGCACCATGACTCGTTCTGCAAACTCTGTCTGTGTGGCGGAAACCACATGGGCCGTGTTTGTGAGGAACCAGCCCAGGGTCCCACGTGCCCTGCAGCAGGGTCTGGAGCTCGCCGTGCGGGACAGAAAGCATGGGGCACTCTTATGGAGGACTGTCACCAACAACACAGTGTGAAGAGACTGCGCGGTGGTG
>NW_026746066.1:0-2424 GCF_022355385.1 Mustela nigripes
TAATAGTATGCTGAGCTTTCACTGACAGTTTATCATAGTGGCTAGAGCCAGAAAATCTGTATTGACATCTCCCTGTGTTTCATAGCTGTATGACCTGGGGTGTTATACTTAACCTCTGTGCATCAGTTCTTGATCTGTTAGAAAATAGATAATTTTACTCACCATCTTCATGGTAAAATTAAATAAGTAAACCTATGAATAAGAAGAGGAATAGTTATATCATATTTACTACACAACAAATGTTAGTTATACATGTCATTCATTAGGGTAGTGATTTTTAAATACATAGTTTCTCTTAAACTTTATTCTCTGTCCATCTTAGATAAAACTCTGATGCCTTAATATTATCCTTGAGAAATGAAGCTTTTATACTTTTATTCTGTTGCTAGTGCTTGGTCAATATTAGTTGAATAATGTGTCCTTCTACAGTACAATGGAATCAAAAGAAGGTACCTGCCTTCAGATAAAAAGATAATTTTGTACTAGAAAAAATATTTGGTTAATGCTGGAATATTTTACTGGCATGTCTTTGAATCTATACTCTCTGAAAGGTACATACAGTTGGATTAAAGTAATATTCTACTTCATTAGTTAAAGTTGAAACTTGGGGATTTCATTTGGATAAAATATTTTATATATATCATTAATTATTATATTGATGTATTAATTATATTTTATTAAATATATTTTATTTAAAATAAAATTAATATATTAAATATTTTATATGATTATATCAGGAAAAGAGTATTAAATATGTGCCCATATCTACAAAGTTTGTCTTAAGTTTTACTTTCTAAGGGAAAAGAATACATGAAACAGGCAGATTCTATACTTTTGTTTCTTTAGTTTTTTCATAGCACAGTAAATGAGAAATCTGTTTTAGGCTATTATTACTGAAATGGAATGGAATAATACATGTATTTTGATTTATAAAGTCAACAAAGTCTGTGAATTTTAATAATATTTGGAGGGGAATTTATCTTGTCATACTTATTTTAGTAGTTAAACATGCATCCATAATAAATAAGGAATAACATAGTGTAGTGAAATTGAGCACTGTATCCTGGTTAAGAGGACTGTCAGAACACCCCTGTTTTTGTGAATCCATCTAGACAAAGAAAGTACACCATCATATCATAGCTGTTTTGATAGGACTATTGTTACATGTTAGATGTTTTGACAGTCCTTATAATAATGTAAAACACGGTATTTTATTACCAAATAGTCAACGTCTCTGACACATTGTCCCTGAAAATTGTTCTTTCCTGAAGTTTAATCCATGCAATAATCCAGAGAAATTAGGTTATAATATAAATGAGTAAGGGATATAAAATTGCAGAAACAAAAAAAATTGTATTTTGCAGATGATATATGCTTTAATATAAGCAAGAAAGAGAAATATGCATGCATGTATATGTATGTATAAATGTAGTAATTATAATTGTTGACTTACTCTGAAGAAAATATAATGGTCAGAGATCAGGTTTAGGGCAATTGTTTACATGGGCACCAGCATGAAAACAAATGTGCTCCCATCATTTCCTCCCATGCTGTATTTGTCCAATCTAGATTCAGAATCCTAAGGATAAGTCTGATAAATCTACCTTGGGTCTCCTGTGACATCTAGTTTATAGAACCAAAAATTCTATGAATAAGAATTTCATGGGGCATTTAGGTGGCTAAGTGGGTTGAACCTCTGCCTTCAGCTCAGGTCATGGTTTCAGGGTCCTGGGATTGAGCCCCATGTGGAGCTCTCCGCTCAGCGGGGAGCCTGTTTCCCCCTCTCTCTCTGCCTGCCTCTCTGCCCACTTGTGATCTCTCTCCCTGTCAAATAAATAAATAATTAATTTAAAAAAAAAGAATTAATGCCCCCAAAGTTAATTGGGGTTGCTATAGGAAGAGGAATTTGATACTAGGTAAAAAGCAAGTGACAAAAATAGCAAAGTATCGTAAGATTAAGAGTCACTTATGGTTTGTCTCCCTCCCAATTCCATCTTATTTCATTGATTCTTTTCACAGACCTGTACCGCTAGGGATAAAAATATATGTTTATAAAAAATAAAAAATTAAAAAAACAAACAAAAAAAACAACAAAAAAATGCAAAAAAAAAATAGCAAAGTATCACTGAAGTTTCTCAGCTTGACCACAAATTAAAAAGCATACTTAAAATGAATGATAGATATAACAAATCTAGCCAAAATAAAATAATAATAATCAGCATAGAAGTTAATAATCATACAATATACAAGGGCTTTCACAATTCAGAAAAGCAAACAAATGAACAACCAACAAAAAATGTAAAAAAAAATCCCACAGTGTTCAAAACTAAGACACTATGTGGTTCTTCTGTATTCTTTCTGAGCAAATAGCCTTGCTTCTTACTCCAGTAAAAATGTAGGGCTATAGGCTGTTCATTATCTCAA
>NW_026746067.1:0-699 GCF_022355385.1 Mustela nigripes
GATCCACCCCCACTTCAAGAAGGGGCCATCAGGGACAGAATGTCCAAGCTGAGCGATCGTCTGATCCTCGCCCTGACTTCAGATGCCCGAGATCTCGATTCCGGTCTGGAGATTGTGCCTGCCATATCCTCACCCAGAAACCGAGGCCTAGCTTGGGTTCTCAGACCTCCGTCCTCAGACTACTGGCCCACAAGCCCTCCAGTTTGGCAATCCAGAACTACATTGCAGCACATTGCCGGCCCTCCAGAAGAAAAACATGGCCCGCTGGGGCTACCCAGGAACACCAAATGAGGATCAAAGGTGCACGCAATTCGGCTGTACCCCAAATATATAGACTGACCTGGGCATTAATGGCCTTTCTGACACAGCCTGATCATGGACCTCCTGGCCCCACCCAGACAGCTGGCCGCACACTGAGCACATCGGACCCGCCATAGCCTTAGGTCGTCATCTCTTGTCAACCTCGGTTTTCAGGCTTCAGAACCTTGACCTTATTTCAAATCACGGCCCGGGTTTGAAAATGATGCAGAAATCAGAACTCTTTCCCCATGGCACGAAACCTTGTGGTTGGCATGTTGTCCAAGGTTCTGTGTAATTGAAACCAGTGTGGCCCATGAGTCCCCGCCCATCCTTGCGGGCCACATTGGTCACAAACACACATTGTGACCCTCAACCTGAGGACTGGGCTCAGGCTGAGGG
>NW_026746067.1:799-1304 GCF_022355385.1 Mustela nigripes
TTTCCCCATGGCACGAAACCTTGTGGTTGGCATGTTGTCCAAGGTTCTGTGTAATTGAAACCAGTGTGGCCCATGAGTCCCCGCCCATCCTTGCGGGCCACATTGGTCACAAACACACATTGTGACCCTCAGCCTGAGCCCAGTCCTCAGGTAAGGCTTCTCAGTTGCTGGATGGAGAGACAGCATATTGGGCTTGCCATGCCCCTAGGGGCCAATTTTAACCATAGTTCAGGTTGTCCATTCACTCTTCCCCAGGGCTCTGCTTTGGAATTCCTCTTTTGGTGGGACACTTGAGGTAACATCCTGAAAGGAGTCCTCCCATCCCACAGATTGACGAAAAACAATTGGGATCGAGCCACGTGCTTAGATAGCAAGATTTGTCCATGGACCATGAGGCCTCCCCAACATTCCGAGGCCATCGCTGATACAAAATCCAGAGACAAAAGCCTGAGCACGCGCCTCAGACTCGCTCATTCTTCATATCCTGAAGAGTTCTTCAGATAAG
>NW_026746067.1:1404-2424 GCF_022355385.1 Mustela nigripes
CATGCGCCTCAGACTCGCTCATTCTTCATATCCTGAAGAGTTCTTCAGATAAGAACCTACACGGCAGTCGAAGGCACCCAAAATATATAGTCTAACCTGGGCACTAATGCACTGTCTGAGAACCTGAGCCCGGATCTCATGACCAACACTCAGACAGCTGACCGCACACTGAGCACATCAGACCCGCCATGGCCTTAGGTCATCATCTCTTCCCTACCTCAGTTTTCAGGCTTCAGAACCTAGAGCTTATTTCCAATCACTGCCCAGGGGTGACTGTGATGCATAAATCAGAACTATTCCTTACCCATGGCAAGAAACCTTGTGGTTGGCATGTTGTACAACCTTCAGAGTAGGAGAAACCAGCATTCACCCTGAGGCCCCGCCCATTCTTGAGTGCGAAGAGGGCATAAACTTGCATTGTGACACTCAGTGTGAGTCCTGTCCTCTAGTACGTCCTCTCAGTGGCTGGACCATTAGATGTCATAAGGGGCTTGATATGTCCCTTGGCCCCAATTTTTAACCAGATTTCTGGTTGTCCAGTCGCCCCTCCCCGGGCTCCACTCTGGAATATCACATATGGTGGGACACCTGAGGTTGAAAAACAAAACAAAACAAATCAACAACAACAGAGCAACAGACTTCTTCCATCCCACAGAAAGACCCCAAACTCTTTGGACGGGGCCAAACCCCCAGAGAGTAAGACTCGTCCATTTCCCATGAAGTCACCCGGAAATTTCACGACCATGAGTGACACGATATCCAGAAACAAAAACTTGAACAGAGCCTCACACTCGCCCTTTTTTCATATCCCGAAGTGTTCTCCTCATGGTCTGTACATCAGTCCTGCCATACCTATGACCCGAAACATAAGCTGAGTTTGTGTTTTCAGACAACTGTCCAAACAGCCTGGCCTACACACCCTACAGGTTTCGGCCCCTGGAGCCAAACCTGAAGACTGTGATTGCCCTCTCCAAGGGAATTGTATGTGCCCATTCCAATGGCCACAACCCTACTAAGAGT
>NW_026746068.1:0-2424 GCF_022355385.1 Mustela nigripes
CCTGGGGATAAAAATATATGTTTATAAAAAATAAAAAATTATATAAAAAAATTTTTCTTCTTTTTTTTATTATGTTCAGTTAGGCACTGTATAGTACATCATTATTTTTTGATGTAATGTTCAATGATTCATTAGTTGTATACAATACCCAGTTCTCATCACAACATGTGCTCTTCTTAGTGCCCATCACTTTGTTACCCCATCCCCTCTTTAAATGTATAGCAGAATTCAGTTGTGAAACCATCTGGTCCTAGACTTTTGTTTGTTGGATATAATTGCTTGTAATCAGTCTGTTCAAATTCTCTATTTCTTTCTTATTCAATTTTGGAAAACTATTGTTTCTTGGAATTTATCCATTTCTCCTAGGTTGTCCGATATGTTGGCTAGTAATTTTTCATAGTATTTTCTTAAAATTCATTGTATTTCTGTGGTGTTCGTTGTTATTTCTCTACTTTCATTTATCATTTTTTATTTGAGTTATCCTTTTCTTTTTTGATGAGTCCAGCGAAAGTTTGAATAAATTTTGTTGATTTTTTCAAAGAAGCAGTCCTCATTTTGTTGATTTGTTCTATTGTTTTGTTGTTGTTGTTATTTAGTTTCTATTTAACTTGTTTTTGCTCTAATATTTATTATTTACTTCCTTCTACTGGCTTTGGGATTTGTTCTTCTCTTTCTAGTTCCTTTCAGTGTAAGTTTAGATTGTTTACTTGAGACTTTTCTTCTTAAGATAGGCTTGTATTACTACAATCTTCCCTCTTAGAACAGATTTTTCTACATTCCAAAGATTTCGTACCATTGTACTTTCACTTTTTCTACAAGTATTTTTTGACTTCTTGTTTAATATCTTGGTTGATCCTCTCACTGTATAGTAACAGACTATTTTGCTTCTATGTATTTGTGTTATTTCCAGACTTTTCATTGAGATTTATTTTTAGTTTCACACTATTGTAATTGGGAAAAAATGCATGGTATGATTTGAAACTTTTTAAAATTGATTGATACTTGTTTTGTGGCCTAATATGTGAGCTATTCTGAAGAATGTTCCAGGGGCACTTGAATAAAATAATATTCCAGTGTTTTGGATGGAATGTTTTACATGTATTTGTTAGGTTAATCTGGTCCAAAGTGTCATTCAAAGTCAGTGTTTTCTTGTTGATTTTCTGACTGAATGATCTGTCCATTGATGCAGGTGAGGTGTGAAAGTCCCCTACTCTTATTAGATTATTGTCAATTTCTTTCTTTATGCTTCTTATAGTTGATTTATGGATTTATGTGGTCCTATGTTGAGTTAATAAATATTTACAATGATTGTTCCCTTTATCATTATGTAGTGTCTTTCCTGGTTTCTTGCTACAGTCTTTTTTTTTTTTTAAGTCTGTTTTGTCCAGTATAACTATTGCTATCCAGGCTTCCTTTTCAGTTTCATTTGCATGGTTAATGTTTTTCCATTCCTTCATTTTCAGTTTGCATGTCTTAAGGTCTCAAGTGAGTTTCTTGTAGACGTTATGTCGATGGGTCTTGCTTTTTTTTTTTAAATCATTCAGTCAACCCATGTATTGTGATTAAAGCATTTAAAATAATTATTGTTAAGTACATATTGCAATTTTCTTGCTTGCTTATGGATGTTTTTGTAGGTCTGTTTCTTTCCCCTGCTTTTGCTCTTGTCCTTTGTGGTTTGATGGCTCTTCGTGTTTTTTAATACCTTTATCTTATTTTTTGTCTATCTATCATATGTTTTTGATTTGTGGGTACTACTAGGTTCATATATAACATCTTCTGCCTATAGCAATCTATATTAAGTTGAAGATTGTTTAAGTTTGAACCCATTCTAGAAGCACTAATGTTTGCTCTCCTCCCCCATATTTTAAGTACATGTCATACATCCTTTTATTTCATGAATCCCTTGAATAATTTTTACAGATATAGTAGATTTTTAGCCCTTACATGCTCTAATATCTGTCATGATTAACTTACTACTTTAATTATGTTTGTATTTACCTGTGATTTTTTTTTCTTTCACAATTTTCTTACTTTTGATTATGGTTTCCCCCCGACATACACAAATAATTGCCTTTAATGTTTCTTGAAAGGCTAATTTACTGATATTGAACTTTTTTGCTTTTGTTGTGGGAAAATTTTTATTTCTCTAATTATAAAATTACAGTTTGTCTGTATAGAGTAGTCATGGCTGTAGGTTTTTTTTAATTAATCTTTTTATTTTTTATAAACATATATTTTTATCCCCAGGGGTACAGGTCTGTGAATCACCAGGTTTACACACTTCACAGCACTCACCAAAGCACATACCCTCCCCAATGTCCATAATCCCACCCCCTTCTCCCAAACACCCTCCCCCCGGCAACCCTCAGTTTGTTTTGTGAGATTAAGAGTCACTTATGGTTTGTCTCCCTCCCAATCCCATTG
>NW_026746069.1:0-2423 GCF_022355385.1 Mustela nigripes
CGATACCCAAGCACATAGATTGTTAGGAATGCACAAAGAACAATGGGTGATGTAGACCATGAGTAGAGACAAACTTTACATGTATGTGGATAAACATGTACACTTGTCCATGAGATGGTAGCTCGAAAGCAGAAAGAATCTTCATTAGAGTGGTTTTGATAGAGTGTTTCTTAGTCCTCTTGACCTTTCCTCCAGATCTCTTTCCAACAGCTAAGCTATGGCTTTTTTCTGTGACAAGGGCCTCAGAAACTCATGTTGCTTGGAGGCACTTATGTTTGTGTGAGGAATACATAATGCGAGGTGGCATTGTTTCACATGCTTTAAAACACTAGACTTTGCAATAGTGACCCTGCCATCCTTTACCCTGGGGTTCCTCTCATTTGGTCTGCTGACCATGAGTCAGGCAACTGGAACAATCTAGAGAATAATCATGACTATTTCTACCAAGGGTCCCAGATCTGGGAACTCAAATGCCCAGATGTGAACCCAGCTCTGGAAGCTGTGAAATTGTGAGATCTCCGACAAGATCTATACCCTCTAATGAGCCTCCCTGACCATGCGACATGCATTCATTCAGTAAATGCTCATCATGCCCATATTTGATGTTTTGTTTACTCTCCATATTTCCCAGGTGGAGGAACGCAGGCATAGGAATGAATGTGACCAGGTTCTTAGTCTCCTATGTAAAGAAGCCAGGAGGTGAACCCAGGCCTGTAGTCCCAGGGCTCATGCTCTAACAACTGAACTGAACTGCCCTGATTACTCAGACATGGGATCATTAGTGCTGTGCATAGAGCTGTAGTCTCAGCGTGTACGTCAGGAATTACCTGAGCCAAGGGAAATCCCAAGCACTATTTAGCTTTATGAGGTCAACTCAGGGGTCACATAGGCCGCCAAAGCTCCTGAGCCCCGCAAGTACAGACTTTGCCATAGTCTTTACTTGGAGACATAGAAAGCCTGGTCAGTTCAAAGATTTTGAGGGATTGGAGGCACCCTTTAGGACAACCCAGTCAAATTATGTTTTAATACAGGGCTACTCCTCAGCACCTGACCTCAGTCCTGTCATAACTGAGGAGACCCTTTCACTGTATTTGATGGCATTGCCAATATGAGTAAGTCCTAGTAATGCAGGAATCCTGTGAGCCCAGGGACACTCCTGGGACAATGAAAGGGACTCAGAGAACCAGTTCATGATTAGCCTTCTCTCCACTGCCCTCATTGCGATTGGCTTGTAGAGCTGAGGTAGAGTGGTCAGTGTCATGGCATGGTCCCTTTTCAGGGCATGGCACAAATAGAATAAGAATAGGGAGCATAATGGGCGGTTCCTGGCTGACTCAGTCAGGGGAGCATTTGACTCTTGATCTCAGGGTCATGAGTTCAGTCCCCATGTTGGGCATGGAGCCTACTAAAAAAAAGAAAGAAGAATTGGGGTCCTAGTGTAGTATATTGGATAACATTCTCCCCCATAAGCCCTAAAAACATGCTTGAATGCTGTGAATTACACACTTTAGGGACACTGACCAATAAGAACTCAAATGCTTGTAACAGCCTGGTGTCCATCGTCCTTATTTTGACAGGCTTGTCCTGCAGGGTCAGGGAGTGTCCATGCTCCAGTGGGGACCTTGCCTCCTTAAAGAGCTCTCCCATTGTTGGCTAGTAAGTGCAAGCATGGAGAGAGTCCATGCTCAATGAATATGTACACCTGGCAACACACAGCAAGACCAGAAGGAAATCAACATAGAACTAAGAATGGTGTTTGGTTTTCAATGACAGGACTTCTTTATTTACAAATTGTCAACAACTGGTGAGCTTCCTCACCAAGGACCAAGCACTTTGGTTGCTTCCTAACCAAGAAACACAATGTTGTGCCTAGATTTGATTCTAGTCTCTCAGTGAAATGTCACTCATTATCAGGTGCCAATGAGTATAGAGCAGAGGAGAGATGAATGCAAAAACAGGTCTGGGTGATCCTCAAGGAGTGTCATGAGAGGGGGAGCTTCGTGGGGGAGTGTGTTTAGAAGTGTCCCTCCCTATGGGTCCTTTGTAAATTCCCGGTTTTTGAAAGAAGATTTTATTTGAGTGAGAGAGATAGAGAACGGGAGCACTGGGTATGAGGAAAGTGGGGAGGAGAAGAGGGACAAGCAGGCACCAAGCTGAGTGCAGAAGCAGAGGATGGGCTCGATCCCTGCACCCCGAGATCATGACATGACCCTACGTGAGACACGTAACCCACGCCACACAGGTGCCCCAGAGGGGTTCCCCTCAAAGGAGGTGGGACTTGGTACCCTGCCACTGCAGGGTGTAGAGGAGAATGAGGAGTCTATAGAGACTGGATCTGGGGGAGGGAGGAAGGAACAGGGAAGGTGCGCACTGAGACCCTGTTCACTCTGAGGCAGCCAGCCCTTCGTCCAGGCTGTTTGGAG
>NW_026746070.1:0-2423 GCF_022355385.1 Mustela nigripes
GACCCGTAGACTGATGTCCCCAGAGGTAAAAAGGAACGAACAGGCCCCTAGGCACCTATCGGATCCGTTGCTTTGGCTTCCAGGCATGTCTCCTCAGAGCCCAGGATTTCAATAACAGCATATGGCTGTTTCTTGACTCACCCATCAGAACAAAACTCATCTACACATTGGAAACTTGCACGATGGAGTTGTGTGAAAGCCTCTCTTTAGGAGAACCCTTCAGGGCCCCAGTGCCACCGCTTCATTCCAAGGTCTCCATAGACACAAAATCATATTAGAACACATCCACGGGAGAGTCCATTTCAACTGAGCCTCCTCGGTTGCTCTCCCAGATCCAGCAGATCTAACCTGTCTTGTTGCTTGGAGACAATTGGAATGCGAGGTGGGCCCCCAGCCATCCATCCTTAGAACCTTGCTCGGAATCGTTGTCCTGGAGCCAACCAACAGGTCTCAATTGTCCTGCAGAAGTATATTTGCAGTTGGGAGCTTCTCACAACTCCCCCATGGCCTCGTGATCCACCCCCCCGTCAAGAAGGGGCCATCAGGGACAGAATGTCCAACCTGAGCGATCGTCTGATCATCGCCGACTTCAGATGCACGAGATCTCGATACAGGTCTGGAGATTGTGCCTGCCATATCCTCACCCAGAAAACTAGGCCTAGCTTGGGTTCTCAGACTTCCGTCCTCAGACTACTGGCCCACAACGCCTCCAGTTTGGTAATCCAGAACTACAATGCAGCACTCTGCCTGCCCTCCGGATGAAAAACATTGCCCTCTGGGAATAGCCAGAAATCCCAAATGAGGATCAACCTGCACGCCATTCGGCTGTACCCCAAATATATAGTCTGACCTGGGCACTAATGCCCTTTCTGACACAGCCTGCGCCTGGACCTCCTGGCCCCACCCAGACGGCTGGCCGCACACTGAGCACATCGGACCCGCCATGGCCTTAGGTCATCATCTCTTCTCAACCTCGGTTTTCAGGCTTCAGAACCTAGACATTATCTCCAATCACGGCCCGGGTTTGAAAATGATGCAGAAATCAGAACTCTTTCCCCATGGCAAGAAACCTTGTGGTTGGCATGATGTCCAAGGTTCAGTATAGTTGAAACCAGTGTGGCCCATGAGGCCCCGCCCATGCTTGCGGGCCACATGGTCAAAAACACCCATTGTGACCCTCAGCCTGAGCCCAGTCCACAGGTAAGGCCTCTCAGTGGCTGGATGGAGAGACAGCATATTGGGCTTGCCATGCACCTAGGCCCCAATTTTTAAACATAGTTCGGGTTGTCTCTTCACTCTTCCCCAGGACTCTGATTTGGAATTCCTCTTTTGGTGGGACACCTGAGGTAACAAACCTGAAGGAGTCCTCCCATCCCACAGATTGACGAAAAGCAATTGGGATCGGACCAAATCCACAGAGAGCAAGATTCGTCCATGGCCCATGAGGCCTCCCCAAAATTCCACGGCCATCGCTGATACAAAATCCAGAGACAAAAGCCTGAGCATGCGCCTCACACTCGCTCATTCTTCATATCCTAAAGAGTTCTTCAGATAAGAACCTACACGACCCTCGAATGCACCCAAAATATATAGTCTAACCTGGGCACTAATGCACTGTCTGACAACCTGAGCCCGGACCTCGTGACCAACACCCAGACAGGTCACCGCAAACTGAGCTCATCAGACGCGCCATGGCCTTAGGTCATCATCTCTTCCCTACCTCAAGTTCAGGATATAGAACCTAGACCTTATCTCCAATCACTGCCCAGGGGTGACTGTGATGCAGAAATCAGAACTGTTCCTTACCCATGGCAAGAAACCTTGTGGTTGGCATGTTGTCCATCGTTCAGTGTAGGGGAAACCTGCATTCACCATAAGGCCCCGCCCATTCTTGAGTGCGACGAGGGCATAAACACGCATTGTGACCCTCAGCGTGAGCCCTGTCCTCTAGTACGTCCTCTCAGTGGCTGGTCCACAAGATGTCATAAATGCTTATCAAGTCCCTAGGCCCCAAATTTAACCAGATTTCTGGTTGTCCAGTTGCCCCTCCCCAGGGCTCTACTCTGGAATCCCTCATTTGGTGGGACACCTGAGGTTGTAAAACAAAACAAAACAAATCAACAACAACAGAACAACGGACTTCTTCCATCCCACAGAATGAGCCCAAACTCTTTTGACGGGGCCAAACCCCAAGAGAGTAAGACTCGTCCATTTCCCATGAAATCACCTGGAAATTTCACGACCATGAGTGACACCATATCCAGAGACAAAAACTTGATCAAGAGCCTCACACTCGCCCTTTTTTTATATCCCGAAGAGTTCTCCTCATGGTCTGTAGATCAGTCCTGCCATACCTATGACCCGAAACATAAACCGAGTTTGTGTTTTCAGACAACTGTCCAAACAGCCCTGGCCTACACACC
>NW_026746071.1:0-2423 GCF_022355385.1 Mustela nigripes
AAATATCCTTGTTCCACTCTGAGTCAATGCAGGGAACTAACAAGGACGTCCTGCTGATGATGTTTATTGGATGATTCTTTTTTAAAGCTTATTTATTTATTTAGTTAGTTAGTTATTTTGGAGACAGAGTGAAAGAAGAGAGACTGTTGGGGTATGGAGGAAGGAGAGGGAGAGAATCCCAAGCAGACTCCCCACTAAGCGTGGAGCCCAGCTCAAGGCTCAATCTCACAACCCTGAGATCATGACCTAAGTGGAAACCAAGAGTTGGGTGCTTCACTGACTGAGACACCCAGGCTCCCTTATTTGAAGGTTTTTTACAGTTGAGGAAACCTCAGGGGTTGAAGTGTCTATCTGGTGAGGATGGAGATAAGGGGACAGGGGGACTGGGGGACTGAGGGCGTTAAATGAAACCCTCTACATCCCACTCCAAAGGGGTGTGGGAGCAAAGAGGAGAGAGACACCTTTGCATCTGGCTTTGGGACCAGTCATGTGACTGTCAGTCTATCCACTAAGTTTCTGCTTAATTACAAGGAATGATTAAAGACAGATCCACATGATATAAAAATTCAAGGTTAAAGTGAATGGAGAGCTAGCATATCAGACTAAGGCACACCCCCCCCACATGCCCCCCTCGCCCACCCCACTCCTTGAACCTAGCATCTTGGAATCAGGTCTGAGAACTTAAGTGTGAGGCTGGATTTGAGCATGATTATTCTGTGCTGCAGGAACCAGAGCTCTGGTGAGAAGAGAAGAAAGCCCAAGAATGTGCCTGGGAACGAGGAGTACAAGAGAAGTACGAGAACTCCCTTTTCAGATCTGTTGCGGACTCGGTGCATTTGGAAAAATATGTTCTTATTTGCTTATTTGTTTTCATTCCTTCATCTGAAATGACAACATGCCTATCTTCCAGAGGGGGTGATTTTCCCTACTCCAATGCAAACATTTTTTCTGTCAATGGGGAAGTCTTTCTTGGTGTGACACCAATGACCTCCCAGGGAGGCCTGAACACGGGGTGGAAAAGATCAAGTGATTGCTTTGCCAAATTCAAGTGCTAGGAAGAGATGGGAAAATCCCAGGCAGTATAAATCAGCTACACGCTTAAAACCTACTGTCAGGAACACTAGACAGCACTGCAGGACAGTCCACAAACCACAAGTGATGTAGAAGCTGCAAGGCAATCCGATGGCTGGTGGCTCAGGTGAGATAATAGATGCTACCATTACTGCTGGAGAAGCAGATTTGATTACAAAGAGACCCAAGAGCAGGAAAGCCCTTGGAAGGCTTCCCTCTGCATTTTACAAAAAATAAGATAAGCAGCATATGCAACTGTAATCAAAAAATATAATACAAATGCCCTCAGCCCTCATAAGACTCTTGAGTGACAGAAAACCATTCATTTCCTAGAACACAACAATGAAGACAGTTACCCCCCGAGCAAGGCAAGGTCCAGTTGGTGGCTCAGACGACGTCACACAGGATATTCTTGAACGGTATTTTTAAAACTGCTGGACTTCTTTCAGCTGACCCTGCCTTATGTGTTCCCACTTCTCTGCCCTTTTCCCCTTTGTCTCCAGGCCTCAGATACAATCCTTTGCTCAGTATTTCCAGCCTAACCCCTGATGACCCACGTGGCTGCCAGTGGGCCCTCAACCCTGACACCCCCCACCCCGTCTACTGCTCTTCCCTCCCTCCCCCACAGTCCCTAGGTCATTTCTGCCCTGGGTCCTGCCTAAGGTCTCTCTCTTCTTGCTTGCCAAGTGAACACTTCAGACAAGAAAAATTAAAACCTACATGTGAAAGGGGAGCCTGGCTTGCTCAGTCAGAAGAGCACGTTACTTCTACTCTAGGGGTTGTGAGTTTGAGCCCCGTGTTGGATGTACAGATTACTTAAAAATACTTAAAAATAATAAAATCCTAAATAATAATAATAATATCTACATTAAAGAAATTCACTTCAATATTACAAAAAAAAATCCAAACTAAAATTGGTTATCTGGAAATTCTCCATCTTCTTCTGAAATTTCTCCAATGCCACTTCACACTTTGTTGGTATATATTTTAAATCCAGATAGACCAATAGGTTGTCTGGTGGTTGTCCAGTAAAATCCAAATTATCTTTCAAGAAATTATGTCTGGGGGCTCCTGGGTGGCTTAGTCAGTTAAGCATCTGACTCTTGGTTTCAGCTCATACCATGACCCCAGGGTCCGAAGACTGAACCTGTGTCCTGCTCTGCACTCAACATGAAGTCTGCTTGAGACTCTCTTTTCCTCTCCCTCTTCACCTCACTCCCCCCATCCCCCCTCTCTAAAATAGATAAGTACATTTTTTTTAAAAAAGAGAAATCATGTCTGGTTAAGAGAGACACAGAAGACCAGGAAATGCCTCTGGAAAAGCAAACCTAAAATGCACAAAGATATTTATT